>NW_026851987.1:0-13825 GCF_026571515.1 Ruditapes philippinarum | reverse complement strand
AACCAATTGATATTATAATGTTTTCTTATTTTTACTGTTTAAAATAAAACTGTTTCTTTGGCCTAAAAAACAAAATCTATTGAACTCGTTATATAAATACAGTATTGAACCTACACTAATTCAATATCCTCTTTGTATCCATAATCTTACCAATCTCTAACATACCTCATGTATGTAATTGACATTGTGCAAAATGGGAGTTTAGTTCGCGAAATATTAAGTTTTACAGTAAATGTTCAAATGAAAATATAAAAACATTGTTGTCTTTGCATCACACCTTTGTTTCCATTAAATTATTTGAAACGAAGGTTCTTCATATGCCCAGGCAGGTAAGCCATATAATCTTGAAAGACGACACAGTCGAAGAAATCTAAGACATGATTATAGCTTAATGTTAAGTCTGTGCATAGTAATAAACTAATAAGTAATATCTGTAAAACCTTGTTGAATAAAGATCATCTTACAAAATTAATACGAACATGGGTTATTTACTTTCAACAGACGACCACAACGTTTTTCAAATTGAATAACTTTGTTGTATGTGTCCCTAAGATGAGACAATCTGGTAACAGGAATATGTCTGGAGGTCAATTTGACATTTAACAGGATCAAAACATGTGTAAGGAAAATTGTTTTAAAATAATTCAATATAATAATTTCAAAATATTTCATCATATACCAATGATGGACACATTGATAAGGATGACACTATGCAAGCCATTTGGAGACAGACATATGATTAGTTTCTGTCCTCAGAGAAAATAATGGTTATAACACAAGTTATTACAAACGTTGTGAAACGGACTGTTTCCAAATGTCTACAGTTTCATGGATTTCTATATGTTGAAAAATATTGTCGGCTAAACGAGAATCTTAAAATATCACGTTGGTGATTGTACTTTACTACTTAACAATGTACAATGTATCGATGAAGTTGTAAATTTTTTGTCAACAGACGAAATTAATATAAGTTCTGATGATGATGTATCTAAACAATTAAATGAGCGTATATCTATTACAGAAGTACGTGAAGGAATTAGGCGTTTAAAACGTAACAAAGCTTCATGTCCAGCTGACAATTTACTAAATGAATATTTTTTAAATGCAGCTGACATTTTAGACGGGCATTTAGCGGATTTATTTAACATTGTATTTGATTCAGGTG
The DNA here is from genome assembly GCF_026571515.1 of Ruditapes philippinarum. NCBI lineage: Eukaryota > Metazoa > Mollusca > Bivalvia > Venerida > Veneridae > Ruditapes > Ruditapes philippinarum. The sequence goes on along the minus strand of NW_026851987.1, from coordinate 12,660 downwards.
TCTTTCAAGAGAAATGGGCCGAAGGTTTCATTATACCGCTACATAAAAAAGGTGATGTGAATAACGTCAATAATTATCGTGGTATAACGTTATTGAGTAATCTCGGTAAATTGTTTACGAGGATTTTAGATGCGCGAGTCGTTAAGTGGTGTGAGAGTAAACAAAATACCAGATGCGCAATGCGGTTTTAGAAAAAATCATAGTACCGTAGATGCAATCTTTGTACTGCAGAATTTAATAGAGCAAAGCTTGAACGACAAAAAACGTCTGTATTGTGCTTTCGTTGATCTGAAAAAAGCATTTGATTCGGTGAACCGTGACGCGTTGTGGTTTAAACTGTACAAAAAAGGATTAAATGGTAAAATTTTAACAATGTTTAGAAACATGTACAATATTGTAGAGTCTAGTATAAAATTTAATAATGAATTTTCTGATTTTGTTGAAATCGCGGTAGGCTTACGTCAGGGGCAGACAAATTCGCCGACATTTTTTTCCTTATTTATTGAAGACATCGAATCGTTTTTACAGCAAGGTAATACAACTGGCCTAACCATTAATGAAATTTGTCTTGTAATTTTGTTATTTGCGGATGATATGGTAATATGTGGCGATTCTGTAGAAGATTTACAATCGAGACTGAATTCTTTACGCGAATATTGTGAAAAATGGGGGTTAGAGGTAAACACTGCAAAAACCAAAGTTGTTGTTTTTAGGAAACGAGGGCCAGTTAAAAGAAATGAACATTTCATTTATAATGATGAACAGTTAGAAATTGTTGATGATTTCAATTATTTGGGAATAACGTTGAATTACACTGGTACTTTCGCTTTAAATATAAAATGTCTAAAAGGCAAAGCATTTAGGGCGATGCACACATTGTTAAATAATATCAAAAGATATAACATTCGTCCGGATATTTCATTGCAACTTTTTGATGCATTCGTAGGATCGATATTAAATTATGGTTGTCCTATTTGCGGGTTTACTAAGTCTTGTGAATTAGAACGTATTCATCTACAGTTTTGCAAAACAATCCTTGGTGTAAAACAATCGACAAGTAACGCATGTTACGGCACCATATGTAAAACGGCACCATTTGTAAAATGGTGCACCATATGTCAAAAAATCGGAACCAAATACGAATTTTTTTGCCGTTTTGCCCTGCACCAAATGTCAGTATTTTTGGTACCATATGTAAAATATTTTTTGATATGCACCATAAGTAAGAAAAGATGCACCATTCGTAAAATGCAAACAAAATCACTTGGAGTAATATATAGTGGTAATATTGTCTTTACTATAACATAGTCTTATCATTATTATCAACATCGTCGTCGTCGCCAGCACCAACAAGATCATAATAATAATAATAATAATAATAATAATCATCATCATCATCATCATCATCATCATCATCATAATCATCACCACCACCACCAGTAGCAATTGTACGTACGTCTTGTTGTTGTAAAAGTAGCAGTATTACCTTTAGCAGTAGAACTAGTACAATAAAGTGGTAGTGGTGGTGATTGTGGTGGTGGTAATGGTTGCGGTGTTTTGTTAATGGCGGTTTGGTGGCGGCGGTAGCAGCAGCAGCAGCAGATTTCCTTCAATTTTTTTTATTTAAAACCAAAACAATAGTTTCTTTCTTCTAAATTTATTGCAATAACTAGCAAAACTGTGACTTAAAACATTAACATAAATAAATTCAGATAAACTCGTGAAACAAAACTTTAGAAACGCAGTTGCAGCGAATTAAAGTAACATTTATGTACATGTAACAACAAAAAAAAACAACGTCTAAACAACTAAGATAACATTGTTGTTGCGAGACCAATGTCCAAATGCACCTTTTCTTAACGGTGCTTAAGTAATAAAGGATTTAATTTTATATCAACAGTAAAATAAAGAATACTCTCGGACAATGCTGTACCATCAGTTTTAGTGAGGTAATAAATTAAGATGTGTGTACATGTAACGACATAAAAACATAAAAAATGTTTTTAACAACTAATAAAATAACATTGTTGTTGCGAGACCAGTGTCCTAATGCACCTTTTCTGAACGGTGCTTGATTATTGAATGATTCGAAGGTTTAAGTAACAGTAAACTAAACAATAAGAGACCCATAAGAGTCCATAGCCGCTGGCCAGAGTCTCTAAGCGGTCATCTGCGTTGTTTGAAGACTTCTCTTCATACAGAGAACAGAAACATTCAACGACTTCATGTTGAAATTAATGTTTGGTTGCTTTGTTGAGGATTCTATTTAGTCTAGATTTCTAAAAATATGAAAACTTTATACGTTCCTTTTTCTGTACCAAACTCGGACAATGATGTATCATCCATGTATTGCTACCATCTTTAAAAACAACCAAGCATTAGCCCAATAAGAATTGTTCAAAAGTTGTTTAACTTCCGTAACTAGACCGCTGCCACTTCCGCCTGCGTATGACTGCTGTAGTCGATAATAAAGTGTTCGATAGCCAACACCCTTCAGGTCATGGTAAAATTTAACTATCATACTTCTAAGATCAGATTGTTTCAGAACTTCCTTATTTTGATAAAATGAGTTTTGGCGTTGGATGATCTTTTTCTATTCGGAAATGTTCTTTATTTCGATAGAATCTTGATACTGCATTTCGTTCAGAGACTGTCATCTTCTTCCAGTCTAGACACTTGTGTTTCATACACATATCAGCCATTATTCTGTAGTCCTCATCAGTCACTAATCCGAGCTGCCTCGGCCTTGTCCCAGCAGATACACTTAAAAGGAAAACCCATCTGTAAGCATAATACAAATTTATCAGATACGATACAATGTAGTGCTTTTACAAATGGCTATAACTTGAAAAAACTAGAGTTATCACTGAAGTTGATAAATACCCCCTCACACCGCATTGTCAGAAACGAGAATTTAGTTTGAAAACTGGCTAAGGGCACATAACTCTGCAACCCCTGGACAACACGAGATGAAAATTTTATCTTGCCCATCTACGCTATGTATGTATGTATTTTCTCCAGTGTGTATTATTATATATTACCATTCTCTCCATTGTGTATTATTATATGACCATTCTCTCCAGTGTGTATTATCATATCATCATTTTCTCCAGTGTGTATTATTATATCTGTGAGAGAATGGTAATATAATAATACACACTGGAGAGAATACATACATACATACATACATACATACATACATACATACATACATACATACATACATACATACATACGTACATACATGGATGCATGTTTACAGTCCTGCCAGTAAAATCCCTGATGGTCAAACACGTTAGAGTGTCGTTAGAGTCCGAACCGTAGTCCTTATATGTCGTTACAGTCCTTTGTTTGCCGATAAAGTCCTTGTAATTGTCGTGAAAGTCTTTTATTTGCCGGTAAAGTCCCTACTGTAGTCCTTTTTGTCGTTTAAAGTCCCTGTAATTGTCGGTACAGTCCTTGAATGTCGTAAGAGTAATAATATCTGTCATATTTTGCGGTTCGGATCGGAATATCCGTCCCGAGGTGACCCGCCCATTGGGCGGTAACGAGGCTTGCCGAGTTACCGCCCATGGGCGGGTGACCGAGGGACGGATATTCCGATCCGAACCGCAAACATATGTCAGATATTTTTTCTTGCATATTATACCATTTTCCATTATATTTTAAATTCTTTATCTTTATGTTCAATGAAAATTTATATCATTACAACCGTAACTACTTTCATTCAACAGCGTATGAATTACAAAATCATTCATAACGTTAAAATGGCGTCATCTTTATCGTGCCATTGTACAGCAGTAACAGCACGCGACTCATCTGGAACCCCCCATGCCAGATGAAATTTCCGGCATGGGTAAAACTAACGGAAACGCCAGTCTGATATGCAAGAATCCCTACGGTAGTCCTTTGTTTTGTCGGTACAGTCCTTTATTTGCCGGTAAAGTCCCTGTAATTGTCGGTACAGTCCTTGAATGTCGTAAGAGTCCCTACGGTAGTCCTTTTTTGTCGGTACAGTCCTTTATTTGCCGGTAAAGATCCTGTTATTGGAGAGAATAGTGATATCATAATATACACTAGAGAAAATGGTGATATGATAATACACTCCGGAGAAAATGATGATATGATAATACACACTGGAGAAAAAACAATTTTATTTTTTATTGTAAAAGATACTTTGTAGATAGAGTAATTGTCTTCCAACTGTTTTTTCTCAAAGAAGTGTGTTTAATTCAAGCGCTCCGCTCGCGCACAGATCTATATCGTTTGTGTATCGAAGTATGAGTGTGCTATGTTACAACTGTACATACATGGTGCAATAAAACTCCTTTTTTCAACAACGAAAACCGCATATTCACATTATTTTTATCTCGTTGTTATATCTTCTTTTCATAATAAACTTTATAAATGCTTATAAACGACGATTTAACTAATTTATAAGCAATCTCTCACCAAAATAAAATTTATAATCTATTCATTAAAAAACAAAAAAAGTTTCATTTACTTTTGCAAAAAATATTTTGAAATCATTTATAATTATTATTGCAAAATAATTAAAATATTGTTGTGCATGTCACTGCACAATTATTAAACATGAATTTTACAAGCGCTCGCTTCGCTTGCGCGTTTAAATAGTTAAAAAGGATAATTGGCTCTAATTTAATATTCAAGACTAATGAGGATTTTACCGTACATATAGCAACTTACATGTACTTACTGGCGTTTGTTGTGTATGACTGCACATATATTGTGTATAGCAACGATAAGCTTAAGGACCTGCAAACGTCACAAATTAGAACGTGCAAACAGAAATCATCCATGTATAAGACATGGAAAAGCAGGGCCCGCCCTAAAAACAGAAAAACTAATTATTTTTACTTGATAAGTATTAGCGCATATAAAATTTGAATGCTTTAGAAATTGAAATAAAAACATCACTTCATGATAACAATTCAATGTCTAAACTGTCAATAATTTCAAAAACGAAAGTATGTGAAACACAATGGAGACGATAGGTTTCTTTAAGGTTAATATTATCAACTAATCTAATTGAATAACTGGTTAGCTCAGTAGGTAAGGCGTCAGTCAGCGTTGATGATGATGATGATGATGATGATGATGATGATGTTGATAATAATGATAAGACTATGTTATAGTACAGAAAATACTACCCCTATATATTACTCCAAGTGATTTTGTTTCCATTTTACGAATGGTGCATCTTTTCTTACTTATGGTGCATATCAAAAAATATTTTACATATGGTACCGAAAATACTGACATTTGGTGCAGGGCAAAACGGCAAAACATTTCGTATTTGGTTCCGATTTTTTGACATATGGTGCACCATTTTACAAATGGTGCCGTTTTACATATGGTGCCGTAACAAACGCAGCTATATATGCAAAATTGGGTCGCTATCCTTTATATGTATTTCGTTTTGTACATATTATTAAATACTGGGTCAAGATTATCAATACGGATAATATGCTATTAAAATCAGTTTATGCACATTCATTGGCGCAGTATTATAACGGTAGAAAGAATTGGGCTTTCCATGTTAAAAAACTGCTTGATGATTATGGTTTTAGCTCTGTTTTTGTAAATCATGAAAAACATAAATTTCAAATTATTTGTAAATTTGTTCAAGAAAACAGTAACGGATTGTGCCTTACAGAAACTATTTGGAGATATTGAGAAAAATGAAATACTGAAATCCTTGTACATACATTTAAAACCGAGCTTTGGTATATCGGATTACTTGATTAAAATAAATTCGTTTAAAATACGTAATAGCATAACTAGATTGCGCGTGTCGTCGCATAATTTATTTATAGAATCTCTTAGACATGGGCGTAATCGAAAAACCAAGAAATGAAAGATTATGTTGTTTCTGCGGTAATGATGAAAGATGAATTTCATTTTATGATCACATGCAAAAAATATTCTGACCTGAGAAACAAATTCATACTAAAATATTATGTGAAAAATCCGAGCATGTACAAATTTATTGATTTAATAAGTTCTAAAAAGAAAAAAGTCTTGTTAAATTTGGGAAATTTTATAGCACAAGCATTTAAACGCAGGGAATTAAATCAACCGAATATTCAGACATAATTATAAAAATGTTATCTTGTACTTAGTAATATTACTTTATTTCTTTTCATTCTCCATGTTTTGTTAATGCAGTCCAAAGATGTAGTTTTATCATTGTATGACACTTTTCTACTAAATAATGTTAACTTTGATGATTACGTGATGTTTAATTATACTTGAATGTATGTATTTTGTGACCATGTGCATTTTGTACACGTCTTATATGAATAAACTATCTATCTATCTTAGCCTTATCAAATGATTTAAGTTATGGTGTTTAAGAAAAACCTTATCACTGACATTCTAAATTAAAATGTGTATTAAAAATCTTTGTATTTGATTTGCTTTTGTTATGTTTAAACAACAGTGTTAATTAATCTTGATTTCAATCTTCTATGAACTTGAGGATAATAACCAATCTTAGATAATTACCGAAAATTGTTTTGCTCATTATGTTTCATCCACATTTTTCGGAGATAAAATAACTATTTCTGATCACTTAAGCCTAAACGAAAATACATATTACGAAGAGTCTTTCAATTTTTGTAAACTTATAGCATTGAAAGAGACAAAAATTAATTAAACGGTAGCGACATCTCTTGGTAAACGCTTGATGGTATATATAAAATTTTAATTGACTGAAAGTAAAAATACATTTAAACCAAGACGGCAAATCAAGATTTATAGTCATCATTAACGAGCTTTCTTGGTAATGTCAATTCATCTTGATCTTTTTTATTATGTAATTTACTTTAAATCTGAAGTGTGACGTAAGACTTTGTATTTAATTTTGCACAACCATTAACACTTCTAATTGCGTTAAAGAAATTTCTGGAACAGAATGTATTTTCATTTGCACAAAATGTGTTGACAGTTAATTTCTAAGGAAAAATTTAATACATGTGTTTTTCTCATTTTACTTTTAATTACTTATTTACATTCATCTTAATTTTTACCGGAAATAAGAACGGTTTAGATTTATGGTTTTTACTTGAAATTCTAAATCTGATTTCTTAAACGGGAAATGTTTTTTTCTATAAAAGAGATATTTAATAAGGCTGATAACGTCAGTCAATATTTATTTGAGAAGGTTAAAACACATCATTCAGATACTTGGTAACATCTTATTTCATTCAAGAAAAAGTAGACAGCTTTGAGGGTCTAATAGTAAATTGTGCCGATTTGCCAGCACACATTCCGTAGTCCTTTCAATGTTTGTGACTGAAATGCTGTGACAATCAAAGCACTGTGTGATATTTCTTATAATTATTGTGCCGCACTTACAGTAGGGTGAACGTTTCGGTTGTCAAAAATAGCGTTTTTCGTGCGTCCGTTTTTCGTGTAACGTGCGTGCGTATAGCGTGCAACGTGCGTTTGCTGAAACGCTTTCTCAAGCGTGCATCGTTTACAAGCGTTTAACGTTTATCGTTTTCCGTGTATCGTTTTTCGTTTATCGTGCGTCTGAAAGCGTGCGTTTCTTATGGATTTAGCTCAATACAGGATTGGAGCAGTACCTCTAGACGCTTGCAGAAATCATGATCACAAAATAGACAAATATCGTTTTTTTCGCCGAATTTTACATTTTTCCTTGATTATCGTACTTGATTCGGTGTGAAAAGATGAATTAGACCTGTTAAAGTTCATTCCGTTGGGTAAAAAGACAAGATTTTAGCATTTTATCATTCAAGCGCCTTGTCCGGTATATACCGGAATACGGTATTTAGTGTGGTGCTCCAATCCTTTTTTTAGTCACAGCCAGTTTCTTATTCCCAGAAACGTTAAGCGTGCGTCTTTCGCAGATATACTAAAACCCGTGACGCCCGTGACGTCCGTGACGGCATCATCACGGAAAATATAATTTACTGTCACGGGTTATGTCACGGGTTTTGTTATTTTGTTAAGTTAGATTATTTATTTAAATATAAGTTACTAAAGATTTTATTTGATTTTGTGAATTATTATTTTAGTTTTATCTTTTAATTTACATTACTATCACGTTGCGATCACAACTTTATATTACAATAACGTCACGTGATTGACTTAGTAACGACGTCAGTTAAGATGGTAGAAACATAGAATTAAATGTCATTGAATACAGACCAAATTCTACGTGTTATACGGTCCGAACCGCCGATATCGGCGCTTCCTTTTAGACCAAGAGGTGGCGAAACGTGGATTTTTAAAGGGGACGGTCTAAAAGCACAGGATTGGCGAGCTGACGGACATCGTTGGATAAACCAAGGCACTGTGGGTCTTCCACGCAAAAATCCGCGGTTAAAGAAAAAATATTTTTATATACATACCGAGAATGGGGCATCGAAAGAATTTGTTAAATTTGTTTACCATGAACCTGAATGCATTAACGGTCCTTTTGTTATTCAATACATCGGCAATGAACAAATCTCACAGCCGATGTCCCATGGAAATTCAAAAAACCTGCGTTCGTCTAAGCGCTTAAGTACCGTGTTTTGCGTCTGTTACTATTGAGAAGTAAAATGGTAAATGAATGGTAAATGAATCAAAGTTATATAAGCAACATAGTATTATTATATTAAGTTAAACCTACATCAAATTGACTTATATAAGAAAATCCCAACAAATTTCATTGCAAATTAAGAAATAATGGCTAATTTTCTATAATGCCTTATTAATAACTTTACCACACTAAATCATTGAAAATTTGGGTAAGTTTACCTTGTTATAACCTTTTGGTCACTGAAACAAAGTAAGTAAAGCCAAATAATGTTATACTATCAAGTAACTACTACATCTAATTGACTAAAATAAGAAAACCCCATTGAATTATATTGACAATGAAGAGAGATAAGGTAAATTTTCTATGATGCCTATTTGTTCAAGCAAATACATTACATATTTAAAAATGGGGGTAATTTTCCCTTATTATAACCTCCTAGGAAATGAAACCAAGTTAGTAAGGCAACATATCACTATAATATTGAGTAACAATTACATCTGTTTGATTGATATTGAAAAAATCCACCAAATTTCATTGAAAAATAAAAAAAAAGGTATGGCAAATGTCCTATAATGCAGACAGAGGTGTTCAGATCCACTATCAGTAAGGAAGTGTTCCCTTCCCTGTCAGGGGACCATTACTGGCATGGTATATGGAATCACAAAAAAGATACTGTAAAACTGATTTTTTCATTTTTACAGCTCTGAACTATTCACTAATGAGGGGACATTAGATAAGTTAGTTAACATAAACCCATTTAAAATACATGAATGGCTAGCTATCATTTAACCCTTTCCCTGCCAGAGGGTTATTGTTTTATTGTTCACCTATTTGAGGATTTTCTAAGAAATTACTATGTTATTAATTAATATTATTATTATTATTTGTTATTAGTATTATAATAATTATATATGTTTCCAAATCTGTTAGTATAATAATAATTATTGTCGATGGTATAATTTTCTTTATATTTATTATTATTTTTATTATTATTATTATTAATTTATTATTATAACTATTATTTTTATAGAAACGGCTAAAGCCGTCCATATGGCAAATACGCCGAAAATAACAGGGACGGCTTAAGCCGTCCCTATGGCAGTGAAAGGGTTAATCAAATCACTAAACGATCTAGCTTAGAAGTTGTTAAAAATTTATATGATAAGGATATTTTATTAACGTTTAGAAACGATTTCTATTTTGCGTGCGTTTTAGCGTGCGTATATCGTGTAGCGTATTTCGTTTTGCATGCGTTTGCGTATTTCGTTTCATAAAGGGTGCGTGTAACGTGTGTTCGTATAGCATGTAACGTGCATGCGTTTTTTCCGCAACGTGCGTTTTGCGTGTAAACTGAATCGTTCACCCTACTGTATCACATACACAAAATAAAGACCGTTTAAAGTGAAATAAGAGTAGTTTTTCATTTATACGCCTATAGTATAACGCTACCATTTAGCCATCTTTACATAATGTTTTTATAACGCTAATGAGGTCATGTCAAATTATATGCATGGATGTGCAATACCATATTTACTGAGTGGCAAAATCGGCACTGGTGTGTGATAAAGCATATTAATACGGGGAAGTCAAAAACCGCGGGTCCGGGCTTTGACTTGCCCGGCTATAGACTACATGTGTATATTTAAAAGAAAATCAAATAAAAAACAATTAAAAAATATATAGAATTCTATACCTATCAATGAAATTTTCAGTGTCAGTTCTAGTCAGGGCAGGGTTCGAATTTAAGCTGGCATACTGGCAAAATGCCAGTTAAAATCTAATAATGCCAGTAAAAATTACTCTAGCTGGCATTTATTTGCAAGTGACTGTTCATTTTGGACTTTTACATAATTGATATCTTCTGAGCTGATGATGATGCTTGGCAACTGCCCCCTGCAGAAACTGATGATGTTTACTGTGCCAGATGCAGTAACTGATGACGTTTACCTTAACAACTTAAAAATCAATTTTTGGTTGCTCTATTTATTTTTTCTGTGACTATGTTTTGATGGACTATTTATAACGGCCAAACACATGTTGTTTTATCAGGGTCCAATGTAAATGCGTAGCACTCCTCTGTAAAGTGTTTACTTATAAGCTGAAATATTTATTTAAGTAGATCAGTACCTCTGAGTTTTCAGGCTGTTGGTGTAATCAAGTACAAAATATGCTAAAATTAATGAAGGTCCTAAGAAATTGTCATACCATAATATGTTCAAAATACATGGTCATTGTGTATTATAATAATAAGATATCTGATATTGGAAATGCCAGTTGACTACCTCATATTGCCAGTTAATCATTTGATCACTTGCAAAAATTTGCAAGTAGAAATTTTGTTACAGTATTTTCAGCCTGATACACAGAGAAATACCTTATTAACAAAATATAAAGAAATATAAAGATCGTAACTGTAAGCATAACTAAAGATATTTCTGCTTGTATATACTGACCTTCACCCTCTATGTGAAGCAGGTACTTTCTCGTATTCTCGTGGAATTTGATTGGTTGTTAAGGCTGGTCGCTATGTGATGATTTTATTCTACACACCAGTTCAAATCATTAGTGCCACACCTAATTAAGTGTTAGATGGCCTAAATCTGTAATTTTATTGTGTTTTAATAACAGCTTGGGAGGCCATATCAAACTTTTAGGATCATATTGACGCCTCTTTGTTACCAAATGATTTTGATTGTTCCAAAAATAGTTTAAACTCAATTCAGTGTTGTTATTTACATAATCTCTCTAATATATATTAAGTTTACGTTTATCTATTAGTTACTTATTAGTTATATGAGCATTAAACAATAATTACTACTGTTTTCCATTGCAGTTGTCAAAAATGAAATGTGTTTAGGACAAACAATGTTTCATTATTGGTTTTTAATTGGATTTCATAACTTTTTGATACTATCTATTCGTGGAACAAATATTTTGAGCTGTATTGTATAAATAGTAGTGTGAGACCGTCATTTGATGCGTCTTGCGTCAGAGACCCGCTACAGGTTTCTGCAACATGGAAAAATCTAGAAAATTGATGATTTTTGGGGGAAATTGATAAATTTAATGTTTATTCTCTGGATTTTAAGATGATTTCCACAGTTATTTTGGTTTTTTATCCATTTTTGTCGCAATTCTTTTATTTTTTTTAATGGAAATGAAAATGCTCGGCTAATTAGACATGTTTTCGGATATCGACGGAAGTCGCGAGCGTCGCTTCCATCCGTTTTAATTATTCCACGAGAATACGAGAAACCCCGAGAATACGAGAAACAGGGATAATCGCAGATCAATAAGTTTCAATTTTAAGTGATATGAAAAATATTTCCTGTTGTGCTGTCTTTGTAAATCCAATAATTTTCCTCATTTTTTTCCTCTTGATTACAGTTTCAGACCTAAAATAAAATTGCGTTCTTAATATTTATATAGATCTATACTAATATATTGTAATGTCCTAGAAATTTTACCTTTTTTAGTGATTTCGCTGATTATTTCTACTTTTTTTTTTCTGAGTGAGCAAGACAAAAGCGAGTCTGATCTCATCTACAAAATGTATACGTAAGTAACGTCGTCTGCTTTACCGGTAGTCGGTCAATATACAAAAGTACCCCTGTGCGGGCCTCAAAATGAGCATCTGCTGCACATGCGCACAACCTTTGGATTCCCGTACTTTTTATAGGCATGTTTTGTAAACAAACAGGTAAAAGTCTGTGTTATTTTTTAAATATCTTACCAAACTTGATAAAATTTCCAGATATTGTCGAATTCCAGCGATAGTATGAGATGGTGAGCTTGATTAGAATAAAAATTCCGATAACTCGATTTAATTATAAAAAGCCGAGTTTATCAACCAGCCGAATTTATCTCCCCAACCAGTACAGGACATCAACTTAAATCTACGTATTGTGCCAGCAATTTAATCATTCTTGATTCTGGAAGTTTTCCTTTAATGTTATCCATTTCCCTCAATGTTATCCGTGGTAGAATCCTGTGTTTTTAATCTGTTTTCGTGACTTCTGTCAAAATAGTTAATTCCTTTATTTTACACTCAAGATTATATATTTCGATTGTTTATGATGCAGCCTCAC
>NW_026851986.1:0-43600 GCF_026571515.1 Ruditapes philippinarum | reverse complement strand
TATAACTTTTGTAGAGGACCACCTAAGTATCATTTTTATATAACTTTTGTAGAGGACCCCTAAGTATCATTTTTATATAACTTTCGTAGAGGACCACCTAAGTATCATTTTTTATATAAGTTTTGTAGAGGACCACCTAAGTATCATTTTTATATAACTTTCGTAGAGGACCACCTAAGTATCATTTTTTATATAACTTTCGTAGAGGACCACCTAAGTATCATTTTTTATATAAGTTTTGTAGAGGACCACCTAAGTATCATTCCTGTGAAGTAAGCTTCCAATCCATCAAGTGAATTAGGAGATGTTGTTTAAAGTAATTGTGGACAATGCCTGACAAACTGCCATCATGAAAGCTCATCTCCGAGAACAAAGAGCTCAGGTGAGCTAAAAATGTATCAACTTAATGGCATGTTTTCAAAGTGTTCTGTTGGTGACATCTTATGTTGCCTTGGTAACTGGTATAGAGTGACTATGTGTGAAAGTGACATTGTGACACTCCACTTTGAGTCAATACACATTATTTATTATCACACTAAAATTTCTACAGCCATTGCATCAATATAACTTGAAGATGTTTGGTTGTCCACAAACTTTAATGATATATCTGGCATATTAAACCTTTCTGTCACATTTCACTTGATTAGTTAGTACTCTGTCATGCACAAATACAAAATAACACTTCATACGTAATAGCAAGGGCCAAAAGACCATAAGACATTTTACTAAACACCCTATAAGAACATAAACTTCAACTGTCTTTTGCTAATACACATGTAATATTGGAAATATCGAAATATAAAAACTCTTTGATGAGACTTTAAAATCTGTCATCCTGATTTAATCACAAAGAAGAATTAAAACTAGAGTGATAAACTGTAATTCTAAAATCATATAAACATGCAATATTAAATATATTTATTAATGTTTCATAGTTTGGCGAGCTTTCTATCTAAAATGTATCAGAGTTTAATTGTATACTTTGAAGTACACAGTGCGTAAAATGAAGTGCAGGTATATGTTACCCATACTCCAATTACCGCACTGTCTATCAGAGATAAAAATAGAGCATGATTACATTTACTGGGGATTACTTATTGCAACACATGGAAAGGGGATAACAAAAGAAAAATTGTATTCAGATACTGTTACATTGGTTACTTTTTCTTGGGCTTAATATTCTTACAACAGCGAAAATGTTTTAATTCTTGCATACGATACAAATAAGAAAATCAAAACACAAGGCAATCAGATTTATACTTGAAAGCTATATCCCCTAATACAAATCAGATAGCCTTGTGTTCTGATGTTCTTTGTATAATATGACACATTCAAAATTGAAATATATTTCTATCTACTCACCATGGCTACTTCCTCTGTTACTAGACTGTGTCCCACTGACCTACCATTATCTTCATGACTATAACAACACATTTTTATTCACTATAATTTTTTATTTAACTCTTCTATGCAACGAAATTTGTTAAAGTGTATAAAGCTATATACCTGCTTCAAAAATAATTGTTTGAATTTTAAAAATGCTTGTATGATATAATCATGTTAGATAATTGCCTTAAAAGTGAATTGCGCATGCACAAAACCATTGCTAAACGGATAAAGCCCTACTTAAAATAGCAAATATTTTGTTTCAGAACATTTTATTCTGTATACGTACAATTTTCATGTTTGTTAAATTACAGAGACATTCTATGTTACAACTTTTTCGGGAAACAACCATATAATAATGACACCAATATAAATTTACTGTTGATAGATTTCATAAAAATACTTCATAAGATATAGATTTATACCCTCTGAGCTGGAGATTTTTATGTTTTACAATTTTATATTATACATGTGTAGGTAATCTGATTTTTTCTCATTTATCTAACAAACAATACGGAGTGGAGTGTAAAATTCTGTTTTAACTTTTTATTCTAAAACTGTCCATTTGAGTGACAAACAGACTTGAGGTGGGCATTATATCCCTGTCATTAAAATTTAGGTAGTTTGCTTTGATAATATTTTTTTTAATGAATCCTTGAACCATTTTTTATCTTATCACATAAATGTAGATAAATTTCAGCTAAATATTTTTTTCCTTAATATTTCGACTAACTACCATCTTGAAATTGATCTCTCACATTGAGTCAATAGTCATTTGTCTCACACCCTAGATTCAGAAATACATATGTCCATCTGTCAGAGACATGGCATCAATAATTAATCATTTAAACTGCTTAACTTCTATCATGGATTTGCACCATCTTGAATCTAATAAAGTCCATTTAAATTTCAACAAATTTCAATAACAAATGTATTTTTGTCTCACATGCTAGACTCAGAAATTAAGTGGAATAAGGAGCTGGTAATTGGTAATTACTGGTTAGTTATCCAGGAAATATTGTTTGATGTACTTACTATTGAGATATGACCAATTTTGTGTTAAAATAGGCAGTCAAACACAAACAAGCAGCACCAAAATCACATTTTTATCTCTCACAAGAAAATAATAATTTTCACACATTTCTCCTGTAATCTCAGTTTTCAATAAAAATTATAGTATTACTATTAGTTTTTGCACTTATATGGTCCTATATAAACAATTGCTTGAATATACATGTATAACCTGAGCTGCTAGGTGACTGAGGGTTATATTTCAAACAAACATTTATATGTCATGGATCTTTATAAAGAATTTATAAAACAGCAAACTTTAAAGCAAAGATGAAACTTCTTCATAAATTGACAGGAGCTGTGTATATGGCACTATATACACTACAGCCTCATTATAGCACTCATGTTGGGGTCCAATGTCTCAACAACGTGTTCTAACAAGGCTCTCATTAGAACTCTCATTGCGAAATTACCACATTACCCCACCCACCGCCTAAATATATAACGCCGACGATTTTTACTTACTGTTCAACGAATATCAACATTATCTTTTTCTAAAACAATTCCATGATGTAAACATATATTATATTCACAAATAATACTAATTATATTTAAAAGAAACAAAAAACTTTCGAAAGAAAAACATAAATCATGAATGTAGTGTAAACAGTTAGCCATTACACTGTAATTTACAGTCTAGCTTTAGTTGTGTCCCCTAGTTAATCAAACGTCATTTATTTCCTGTCTAGGCCATTCTATTTACAGTGCAGGATTTTAAATTGATTTTGGGCTTGTGTGGGTAATTTAAATCACCGAGGTTTACATGTCACAGATATGTGTGTGAATTTTAGTTTATTTATACTCACCACCGGTTGCCCATGTTACAGTTATGATATGAATTTGAGATTTTGGAAACAATTTGATGCCTGACTGATGGACAGGTAAAATAACAAAAGAGCGGATAAACGCTAACCTGGGCATGTTTTTCACACCTTTGCCGCTCATAAATGTCCTAATTACAATTGTTTATTGTCCTTGACTGTCAAATTGAACAAGCGTTATAGCGGGCTATCAATCTAGATCTACCTAATTTTTTTTTTGGAGCCAAGGTCTATGAGCGCTATACTGAGATTAGCGTTATAACGGAGAGCGATATATTGAGGCTACAGTGTATTAAAAGTCACAATTATCTAATGAAAACGGATGTTACAAACATGCATTATTTTAATACCTTGGATACAAGGCTACTTCATAATAGCCTGGCTCTCCATATAGCACCAGAACATTCAGCAGCTTGTTGCCAGTAAACTGTTGAAATGTTTTAATACCTCTACTTGTCCAACTTTTTACAAGCTGAAATACATACATGTATATAACAAATGAACTTCATAAAACCTAAACATTACATTGCTGGCTAAAATAATTCTATTTTTTAGCCTTTCAAGTTTTTCAAATTACTAGTCATTGTATTTGACTGTACAGTTTATTACATAACAAAATTTATAAAAGTAACAAAACTGTTTATTTAAATGTCACAATATTGCTATGAAGTGCAAGGTGTTATAAAACAAGAGTTGCCAAACTAATGGAAAGACAAACTATTCAAACAATAGCTATGAACAACTTGCAGTCTTCGCCTTAATTTTTTATCAGCACTAGCCCAGTTGGGCTAGCAGCTTACAAATTTCACTAGCCCGAACACATTTTAACTAGCCCGTACCAAAATGGTATTTTTTGCATACATTTTGTACAAAATAACACTTTCTATATGTTTTATATACCATTTAACATTATTAAAATATCAACTAATCAACTTTTCTTCCTTTCATTATTTAAATAAGAAGAGTTTAAACTACATATGAAAAGAAGATATTTTGATATTTCTGTGGCATTGTCCACAGACACTGAAAAAAATTGTTTAAAAACTGAAAATACTCTTCTCCTCGTTTACTGTAACCATGTCGGCTGATACATGCATTGACAACATATTTATATTCCTTTTAGTATTACTTTTATTTTTTTTTTTTTGGTGTGTTCCTTTTTGGCTTAGTGCCTTCAAAATACAAGAAAAAGACATATTGTGAAGCATGAGATGACGCCTAATAAATGTCTAACAATCAATCATATTTTCATAAGCGTTTTAAGTTCAATAAAGCTGCAAATAATTTTTAGGGCCAAGGTGGTTTACCCATCAAAATCTAGAGTAAAATGAAAAATTCTGGGGTAAAATTTATAAAAAGAATTTGCATTGTTTTGTTATCAAATTTCATTGCCTTCTAAAAAGTTCCTTTCTTTACATAAATCAGACTGACTTATATAATAAAATATTGATTCAATGTGAAATAATACAAAATTTGCTCAGTTAAGGCAGGCTTCCCTAGACTAGGGTTTGTTTAGGTTACACAGCAAATTAATGACAAGACTCATTTTTTGTTGGTGACATGTTGTTGTTTGAATGTGTCACATTCTTTTACAATCAGCTACATGGTCAGCATGAGGCTTTATTCATACTCTATTTCTACAGACTACATTTTAGTGCCGTTCTTTGGTTTGATTATTTATAAATTGAAATTAGAATTAATGAAAAATAAATATAATAAAATTAAAACTTTTATACACAAAGAATTAGTCTTTGAGGAAATTGTCCGTAACTGTAAACTTGGTACGAAAATATTGAGTACAAAACTGCAGATGGCAAGAGAGAAATATGTTTTCCAATAACTAAAGTGGCAAGTACAACATTTTTCTTTATTTTGTAGCAAAAACATTATAATATATGTCTAAACAAATTGAATATTAGGTTAAGTCCTACGATGATTACACCAAATTTAACTTTATCAATAATTTCATTTCAGAAACTCCCAAGAGTTACCTTCCCTTTTTACTCGATGTCACTTCCTGCTACTTTCGTTTTCAACTTACAGCAGTGTTGACAATAGTACTTTTAGTTTTCCATCCAATTCAGCAGAAATATATTGTATTTTCATAAAGCCAAAACATTGCTATCTGGAGCTCTGCATATTTCGAACATTTTCTTAATTTGGATATGAAAAAAGCCCTCGACCAGACGGGCTACCAGCTTGGAATTTTCACTCGACCACCCGCAAATTTACTCGACTCGGTCGTCGGTCGAGTGGGTTAAGTCGAAGACTGAACTTGTAGTTTAAAAAGTTAAATTACTATTAAGGAATAGATATCACTGTCTCTTTAAATGATTTTAAACCTCATGTAACAACAGATCAAACAAAACAATGTGATCATCACAGATTATCAACTCACAGGTTTTACTCCAGCTAAACTACATCTAACAGCCTGCGGTGGACACAACTTAAATTTTGCTGGCACATTGATACAGATCTTGTCAATTGCCTTCAGTTCTGTGTTTCCATAATCTACATAGAACACATCAACAGAATCACCCCTAAAACAGAAATCAGAATTATAATTAACTTAAGCGGTCATTAGCCCTAAGTCATTAAAAAGAATAGTAATTTGTTATAAATGCTACAAACCTAATGTGAAAAACTGTACTTGCAAATGAAAATCACAATGAATTGATCAAAATGTTAACAAAAAAGAATAGATTGTTTTTGCAAAATTTTTCCAAAAATACAAGTTCTATGTCCAACTGATTAATCCTACGTCAGACACTTAGCTTAGGTCAAGACTGTTCTGTAACGCCAAAGCACTTTCTAATTATTTGATTAACAGGGTTTTTAGTGATGACTTTATCCTTTGACCGACTGACAAAAATCTCTGGGACATCTTTAAAGTCAATTGATCCAACCCTTTATAACCCTATCAATGTGGTTTTCTAGTTATTGCTTGGACAAGCTCTTAGTGGTCAAGGTCCACAGTGACCTTTCGGCCCCCTCTGACCTCTGGACTGACAGCAATATCATTTAGGGGTTTCATCTATTATTAACTACAAATCTAAATACCAAATCTCAGTTCCTGTAGGCAAATGAATTCTCTTTTGAATCTTAGAAACTATTAAGTGCTAAGGCCTAAGTGACCTTGACCTTTGACCTCAACTCTTCTTTCTAGTCACAAAATCTCAACCACAAAATATCTAAGTTTTTATTCCCTTGGAGTTCAAAGAAACAATGAACGGTTTATATAGAAGGGGAAAAGGGTTTTACCTCAGATATAAAATTGGAAAAACGTAACTATAAATAGGACTGCAAGGGAGGTAACTTTAGAAATAGCCCAAATTAAATACAAAATTAATTAAAATTAAATCAACAACATTATATTTTACAATAAAATGCAACAATTAATTGTATCATAAGAGGCCGAATGAAAGCATGTTTAAATTTAAATAATTTTATGGAAGATAAATATACACCTCTGAACTAATTGAATACACTAATTCCTTTTTTTTCTAAATCACAAAAAAATATAGAAATTATATATTTTTTGCAAGTAATCGAATATCAATTTTGTTAACCGATACTTTGAACATTCCATCGAGTACTCAGTTCACTGATAACTCGTTGCCACCCATAAAATTAATGTGTTTTAAAAAAATGAATGCCTCAATGATTTACCTTATTAACATAAACTGTAGAAACAAATAACTGGTCAAAACAATCTGCCACTCTTGAAACAGATTTTTAAAATAAAATATATCTCTCATCTATTTATATTAGGGCTGGGAACGAATAAGGAATTTGATGTTGATATTCGTTTTCCATATTCGAATATATTCGAATATTCGTTTTTACAACATTTGTTCCAATATTTCTCTTTGACCTATACGTGCGTCGAATACTATTCTACTTTAATATGCTTGTAATAATCGACGATTAAAATACCTTCATTACTACGTCATTTTTTAAAAATTTTCATATATTGTAATTCGACATATATGTTTACGATTTGAAATAAATTCATAATTTTATTGCCTTTTTTCAGTTAATCCCATTTGTCTTATTGACGGGAGGTAACTAGCGTGACTTGATTGACAGTAATATGAATCATCGTAGCCTCTTAGCCGCAATAACAAATAATTATATTGAAATATTTAACTTGTATTATTTTTTATATTTATTTATAATTTTAGATACGGTTTCAAATAATCTTAAAATAAATTTAGCTATAATGCAGTAAATATCACACGGAGTGTAATATCTACGGAATAAATATATTCTGACGGAATATAGACACTTAATTCCCATGCTTTCATAGCCGCCGATTAATACATGCCGATTTATTCTTCTTCACAAAATTTAAGACATTGATTAATAGGAAAGATTATAGCACAGAAAACAATAAATAAGATACGGTAATTAAAATCGGAAAAAAATCTAAACTGTTAAACAGGTAAATTGCAAACTGTGAAACGGGCCCTTTTGATCAACTAGACCCCAAAGTTTTCACAGTTAATTGGCGATTATCGTTGACA
Organism: Ruditapes philippinarum; assembly: GCF_026571515.1. Taxonomy (NCBI): domain Eukaryota; kingdom Metazoa; phylum Mollusca; class Bivalvia; order Venerida; family Veneridae; genus Ruditapes; species Ruditapes philippinarum. The sequence goes on along the minus strand of NW_026851986.1, from coordinate 35,796 downwards.
CGTGTCATACAAACGTGTGAACACCTGGTCAAATAAAGGTCAATGGTTTTATTTACGTCATTTTACGATATTAATTGAATTTGAAAGTAATATCAATTTTTTTTTTCGAATGTTCGTATTCATTTTTCAATGTTCGAATATTCGGTAGTGTTTCAAATATTCGAATATAATTCCCGGCCCTAATTTATATGTCTCACCAAATTCAAAGATATTCATTCATGCGTGATTATGACTTAAGTTTTAAGTCTTGCTTTACTTATTGGATAATCATGAAATGATGTCCTACACACAAAACCATGACTTTGAATTTAATGCCAACTAATCACTATAGTGCATGGTTTCACCAAACTAAAGTCTTCACCAAACTAAAGTCTAAAATAACTACAAATTCTTACTGCATCACACGAGCCACTTGTCCTCTTTTCAAGCATGTGCCCTTTTCAGAGTCAGATTTTACTAAAACAACAGTGCCAGGTTCAAGATCATCTATACTTGTTGCCGACGACCAACCCTGGTATACAAATGCTTGCATGTCCTTTTGTAGCTGCTCAAACTGAAGTAAATTTTCCCCTGAAAATGAACAAATTCTTTATGTTGGCATTATTTCACTGCATTTGTACCATGTTTTGTTTGAAAGCAAGTGATTTTTTTATTATTTGTTTAAAACCTGAAAAATTTAAACTTCCCCCTTATAAAAAAGAAAATGTTAAATTTCTTTTTTTCAAAAAAGAAAATTTCCCAAAAAAATAAATTTAAGTAAGATTAATTAAAAGATTTTTTTAAATGAAATAAAAAAATTTTTAAACCTAACAAAAAACTATATTAAAGGCAGCCGACTGCTTCAGTGCTTGACTAAAAGCAAATAAAGTTAAAATTTAACTTTTTCAAAATTTAAACCAGAATTCCCAAATTTTGGGAGCATCATGTTAAAAAATAATCAAAAAAGAGAACAAGTGTGTGTAGTTTAACCCCTTTTTCTTCTTTAAAGTAGTTTTGTAAAATTTTTCCAACTTGCCAAAAATTTAAACCAAAAGTGTGTTTGCCAATTTGCCTCAGTCTGGGGTGAATACAATAGCTCTCCCTATTCTTTGAATAGTTGAGCTAATAATTATTAACATACTGTTTCTATCATTTGATAAAAAACTTCTCTTGTCTATATCTTATTACTTATTAAACTAATATTTATACCATCCTATAAATACTGATAATGATTCTAACAAATATATTGATATTTTGTGATATTAAAACATATTGATCATTATTAAATGTAACTATCTACTTAGCAGTTGTACTTATATCTCCATATTAAGGTGCATTTTTGGGGCAAAATATCTAGGAATAAAATAGACATCCCTTAAAACAACTGAACTAGTGTCTTGAAGTGTGAAAATGATTTATAATAATAGTCTTACTGGTGCCCAGCTGCATCCAGAAGTAATGTGGATCTATAACCTGACACACTCTACCTATCCACACAAACTCACACACATCCTTCTTTATACTCTCCATTCTGAAACAAAACAAAATGCAGCTTCAATTATTTATATGAAATATATAAAGTTAAAAAACTACATTTCAAGTACTCAATTTTCTTTTATACAGCTACAATGTAGGTAATCTATTTGAAATGACAAAATTTTCTTACATAAAAATGTAGGGATCATGCATAGTGTTTGAAATTAGCAGTAGTCCTATAGCCCTAGACTACTAATTTTCTCCTCGGGCTACCAACTTTCCACAGTAACAAGCCCGACCAGGCTACTGTATTTTCAGAGGCAATATAAACAACTGTTATGAACAAATGACTCGTGCTTAGTTTTGGGCTAGTGAATATTCCAATCTGGTAGTCCGACTAGCCTAGTTGATTCAAATCCTAATTTCTTACACTGCATGCATAAGACATATTCAAATGAATTAGAATGGAAGAAAAATATTGTAAACATTAATCACATCAGAGGCAAATATCATTCATAAAATCATATTAAATAAAAAACTTTTACTTTTCATATATGTCATAAACTACAGACTGAACCATTTAATATTACTATTTTCCTATTTTATAGTCATATTTCTGAAAATAATTATCTTAAAGTGAATACAGAGGAGGAATGAGGGTACTTGATTAAAATCCTTGTTTAAAGACAAAAAAATAACATATATGCATTTTCAACATTCATATAATATTGAAAAATGCTGTACGGCTAGACAATACAGTATGTCCTGGCTAGCAGTATGTGACTAGAGTATGGCTAGAACTTTTGACTAACCGTACCATCCAGTACGGCTAGCCACTTCTGTTTTTTAAATTAAAATATTAATAATAAAAAATAGGGGACGAGTTATGGGATGAGTTGACCACGGGACAAAATGATCCAACATGGTGAGGAGTTGACCACAGGATAAGTTGACTGGAAATCCCCAATTACTGTAGTCCAATATATCAGACGCTACAGGCTTATTATAGTTTATGTCGGTCAAGCCTGACGTCTAAAAGTTATTGCTCATAAACGCATAGCATCATAAATAATAAAAAAAAATCTAAATAATGTCTTGCCTTTCAAGCTTTATTCAAAAGCTTATCTTCTTTTCTTTCAATTTCATGCTCAAAGTCAAACATTAAACAAAACTCTCTAAATAATGTACTTGTCAATTTAAAATAAAATATAAACATCAATCTATTTTTGTCTATCGGCCATACTGGTTAAGTAAGGCGTTTTACAGATTGATTCCAAATTTTTGAACAGAAAAATATATTCGAAAAGGCTGACGGTGCATGGGCAATTAATTCGTAAAAAAAAATCTGTTAGAATCTTCTGATTCAGTTAAACGCTTGCATTAGCCAATCAGATTTCACACAATGTATGCGGCCATTTGTTTATTGGCTGTATAAGGAATTTAATTATATTATACATGAGATTTAATCATGATTTTTGGGATGTGACAGTTTAATTATTTTGTCAAAAGGAATTTTTTTTAGTTTTGTTCATAAATAGGTCAAAATTAATGTAAATACACGCTGTCTTGTTTGTTTGTTCCGCCTGATTTTCTGGCGAACGTGCTATGTGTTTTAGAGAAATTTCGATATGATGATGCTTTGCCCAGAAGCAAAACGTCATATTTATAGGACTACAATTCCTGTTACTGTACTGATAGATTTAAATCAATTTCAAATAATTTGATTTTACAAATCTAAATATCATTTCACTTTTTCCTAAATGAAAATTTAAGGCTTCTTTCCAATTTCCAAGTAATAGGGCTTGTAAATATTTAACTTTATTGACATTAAAGCAGTGACAATTTAATAAACTTCTAACTGTAAAAAATATGAAATGAAACAGTAAAACATCTGCTAACTTCATCACACCAGTCGCGATGCACAAGTAAAGACGCTTGAGGTATCTGTCTATTGCATAGCCTTCTTTTAGGAGTAATGTATTGACATCCTGTTTTTTATAATGTGTAAATTTAAAATGGAAAGAACATTGGTTTTATTTTAGAAACATGCAATTTTCTGAAAATCAAAACTTTAGTTCCATTTTTTATATTCGGATACCCTCGGCGTCTAGGGGATCTACTTTACTTATTTTTTGGGCTGTTTACAAATTGTTCAATAAGTTAATCGAGCAATAAGAGTCCTTTGGTTGGACACCACTATATATATTAAATCGGTAAGTTACATAAGCAGATTTATTTAAGGTGTAATATTATGACCGAGGTACTGAATACATTTTCTTACATAAATTTTCTTAAAGCATACCAAACTTTACTTGAGCATATAATAATGGTTAAAGTTCTACGAGGAAAAAAATCATAATCTTCCAAGCAGTTAAATTATAGCGCCCAGACGTTCTTGAACTATGTTTTGGAAACATCATTATTAACACTTTTATGAATAAAGAAGAAACACATTAAATTTTAATTGAGGTATAATTATAATGCCTATGAGGCATGTTTGTTCTACTGTTCTCTATTTCTTATACAATACCATCTGTGGAGCTTTATATATCATAAACTATACAAAATATTTATAATATTTATAAAGGTAAAAAGAAATCATATTAAAAAAACAATAATAAAAAAAAACAAAAAACTTTCTAGTAAAATGAACTAAAACCATTTCACACTCAGCCTGTATAATGGCACTGTCACTCGGGGTTAAGACTTTGACCCAACTTTCCGAGGGCCTTGTCAATTGTAAATCGAATTTTTCATACGTGCCAATCAAAATAAGTATTTTTATTCAATTTTCACATGAATCAAAACATTTACCTTCATGTTTCAGTACTTATGGTTTTGAGACATGCAATACACGGGTTTTGTTTTTAATTCATGCAAACTAAATTTACGAATGGGACATGTGGACGCCCCACAAGTGTTAAAATGTTAAAAGCGGCTTAATATTGTTACAAACATAAATGGTGCGTCAGTGGCACTGATCTTAGTAGGCAAGTGGTTGTAGGACAGTATATCAATTCAAAAAGAGCAAGCGTTTCATTATTTACCAGTTAGTACACACATTAACTTATTCTTAAACATTATTCGATAAAAATACATTTTGTTTTAGAACTGTTCATGTATTTACAGTATCGGAAGACCTGGCCGCTGATGGTTACGCCAAATCTGTGGAATATATTCAATCCATGCTGAAATTTGACTTTATTATGACGTTGTCAGAGCAGAGCACGTGCTACCATGCTGCAACAGAAAGCTTGTGGTATCGTTATAGCAGCCACAGAGTGGTAAAGGCTGATCTGCAATTTTTGTTTTGTATTCTACATATATCTGTTTAATGCCATATAAATGTTATTTGTTTGTTGTCTGTCTGTCAGGTTTAACACATTTTACGTTGGTCCACCCTTCTGAATAACTAATGTGATTGTTCTCTGTAAATAACTTGCTAAGTATGTATTGCCGTATTTACAAATGTTAATTGCTTATATACCTTATGTTTTTATCATGTATCTTAATGAAAATATCCCGACTAAATTTTATGAAATATCCCAGTTTCATCAATATGGTACATGTATTTGGTAGCTTGAAGAGACTGGTATCTAGTACAAAAAGTAAAAGTGCACTGACATTTCTTACTAGGTATCTTAATGAAACTTGATGTCAGCACTACTATCTGTATTCATCTAGAGATTTAGGTAATACGTCTGTGGAATATACTATCTCTAATGATCTGTCATGAGCAAGCTTACAGCAGGTTTATTCTACACGAAGCTTATGCTGCTTTACTAGGTGTAAAATTAACCGATGTTTTTAGTCCTGATACTGATATATTTGTGCTTCTATAAAACCATTTCTGGCAGCCGAATATAGACACTATTTACTTCAAACCTTGTGGTAAAGTATGTACAGATCACTTACGAGAGATACATTCCAGTAAACAGAGTTTAGTGCATGCTTTCTGTGTATTGTCTAACAGGTTTTGATACATAGTATTCGAACATTAAAGGCCTTTTTTCATGTTACGTATAAGGTTGTTGATGAATTTGCAGATCTTGCTGATGTTAGGAAACCTCATCACATTCTATCTTAAGCTGTTGCATTCAAGTTTGTTGGCTTTCTGTACGAACATCACAAGCGCAACAACCTTCATGCTCGTGTGACTTCCATGGGTTTGTAGCAAAAAGCGCGGCTCAGGTCAAGGAAATTGCCCAAAACAAATAGTTTTTTATTCTTCATTTATTGTACTACGTTTAACGATAGTATAGATCTATTAGTAATATTTATCTAATCGACTTTAGGTTATTTATCCAAAAAGCATGGGTTTGTAGCGAAAAGCGCGGCTCAGGTCAAGGAAATTGCCCAAAACAAATAGTTTTTTATTCTTCATTTATTGTACTACGTTTCACGATAGTATAGATCTATTAGTAATATTTATCTAATCGACTTTAGGTTATTTATCCAAAAAGCATGGGTGTCGGCATTTTCGTTCAATCATGTTCACATGTTTTGGTTTTCCAAGGGTTAAAAAATAGATACTGATCCGATCTGAGGAAAACGAAAGCTGGTTGCTGATCGGTTGATTGAAAGATCACGAGGAGGTGACCTTGTTTTGGTGACTGTCAAAATAATAATTGTCCTGATTTTAATCAGATTTCCCTAGTTTCTAATTGCATAGAGGCTCTACAAGGACAAATAAGAGAACACGTTTTTACTATGTTGTCTGACGTAGAGAGAGATATGTAAATTGTTAAACTATGACACTAAATTCGATTGGACCATAATCTAGCTAAAAACAAGTTCAAACATGAATACGTACCTGCGTCTCACTCTGTGCATGTTAAGAATAATCCCAGAACATTTCTATCAATTGAAGATTATATAATCAGGCCAGTTATTAGTTTTTGAACTCGTACTTTTTGTCACATATAATCTTAAATTTGAACCTTGGCTAAATCCAGAAACCAAGTAAAATCAATATTTCGAATAAGTTAAGAAAATATTTTCTTTTCAGTAGATAAGAGTGTTTCTGACACTTGTAAGAATTAAAAATTGGCAATTCAATTGTAATTGACAAACCTTTCTTGGAGTTTTTAATTTTTGATGTCATCTTTGGGCCCATCTTAGATTTATCTGGTTTCATAAACTACAAACTCAAATAACCGTTTGGTATAAACGATTCTTGTTTGCAATGACTGTCCCATCTATTCTGTTTTTATACACTTTTACAGTTACATTCAGCTTAGGTCTGCTTCAAAAGAATATCACATTGGAAAAGGGATGTCATTCTTTCCTTTATAATGGCATGAAAACAAGTCAACATATCTACTGCAATATCTATGCAAACAACTACCCATTATAAGCGTAATTACATTGCAACCATTTTGAATTGGGTGGGCATATTTAATAGTAAAGACATCAAGTATTTCTGAAGGAAACCATTTCTAATGACATTCTCTACGATTGAAAACAGAATCAACCATACTGTGGAACGATTCATTTGGTTAAAATAAATGGTTATTTTAAGTATTATGTAACTAAGAAGATGTCGCAGAGACAGATAATTCTTATTGACTTGTGACTCCTTGGTAAAAGTGTCAGATTTCAGCACGTTGCAAAATGACACCTCTGATTTGCTTCAAAACTAAATGGGCCCCATACCCTAACTAGTTAGAATAAGAGAAGCTTCACATTTCTTGGTAACATCTCACTACAGGAAAACATTAACATGATTATCTGTTTGAAATACTGTTATTTCTTTTACTACATTTTTTTGTTGTTCCTATTTGCCAAAATTTGGACAAAAGATGGCAGAAAAATTTATGGACAGACCATCAGCAAAATTATTTCACGTAATAAAGGAATAAACATGCAACAAAAATGGACTACCTTTATAAAAGAATCTTTTTTGACACGAACATTTATTGATTAATCAGTAACATTCACACCTGTGTCAAGAAACAATTGTACATGTATTGTAACTCCTCTTTTGCCTTTATGTTAGTTACATATTAACACTTCCAGAGACCCGTTCTTTGGTAGTGAGAAATAAAGATTTTATTGGAAAAAAGATACATGTACTTGTACTTTATCACTTACCGGTAACTGGTGTCAAGCATTGTCCTAGAGTTATATAAAACATAAAATATTCTACGAATTCCGGACAGTCAAATATATTTTGTATATATTTATTGCAAAAACGACTCAAGTTCAACATGATGACAAGATGCTTACGAAAATGTGTGTATACACTAATTTGTTATTATAGTTGCTATAGAAATGTCAAGATATTTAAAAGTTTCCGCTCTTGTTTATATGCTAGTGCTATTTTGTAACAAACACTTATATATAATCATATGCGGTTATCATACACTTTAAAAATCACCTTTTTACATTTACATTAAAGCAGCACGCCTCCAGATTCATGCTTATTTGCATGAAAATTTTGAAAATGTATTTGAATGTGTAATATTGTGAAGTAAAGGAAGCATTTTACACATTATCAATGGAACTTTCAAACCATGTAAATAACCAAAAAATGGTCAGAATATGCATAAATTGCCCTTACTGCGTTAGTAACGCAGAAGAAATGTGATTGTAAATACTGAAAAGTCAGTCATTAATCGCACATAACATGTAAAATATTACTTAAATCTTGAAACTTGAAATTTTTCAAAAACATCATGGTACATTTTTCTCAAGTTTGATTTTATTGAAATATTTGGACTCATCTGTTAAGTGAAATCAAATTTGAACTAATTTGGGTTGCTTAGTAGATAAGTTAAGTGATGTACTGCGGGCCTCCAGCTAACTTCGTGCCGATTCTTTTTAAAGCACATTTATTCTTAGCACCAACTTTTTCACGTAAAGAGAATCAAGTATGTTCAGGTTTATTCTATTTTATCGCCACATCAGCGTGTTTGTGCCTGTAGAGGCTGTAAAAAGTCCCCCGAACAGGGATGTTATATTTTCGATCCTTAGAGGTCGTTTAACACACATTATTGTTGTGTTTGTGGTATTTTTAGTTTCAACTATTTGGCTTTTTTTTCGATTTGGGTGGTTCGAATATTCCTCACTTGAATAATGTTGAATCACCCTTAGGATATGTTGCCTGCTTTTTAACTTTGCCTTTTGACGTCTTATCTGTGATATGCAGGCTTCATAACTTCTGATCCCCTTTCAAAATTCCATTTTGTTTAGTTCCGCCCATTGTTTTCTCGTTTAGGGCACATAGTTTCTATTACTTGGGGGCCGTACGCAGCTTTTCATGGAATGGCACAAATGTGTCACATTGTAAGTTCCACGATGAACACATCTGCGAATGTCTCTAAATTCAAAATTTTGCCATGTTTAAATGTGGAATTCTGCTTAAGCCGGTGCTATGGGGCATAAACGGTAGTTTTGCACTTGACAATACCGACCATGAACAGGCCCAATTAAACCGAGCTTGCAACAGTTTCAATTTTTGCCGTTTTGGTCTTTCTTTACATATATATATATATATATATATATATATATATATATATATATATATATATATTTTAATTATGTATTAATTATTTATACAATACAAGAGCCGGTTTTAACCGGGTGATGCTACCCGAATAGATTTTGGACACAGAAAAATACACCTCTTGTAGTTTCAATGTTATGTCCCGGACAAAGTTCAAAGAGCAATAATTCCAAAATTAGGCAAGGCAGAGTTACGGTTCTTTGCATTGCACTTTTACTCAATGAGATCTATCTTATTACAAATTTTCATGTTGATATCTCTTTAAGTATTAAAGTTATGTCCCGGACAAAGTTCAAAGTGTAAAAATTAACAAAGGACAATAACTCCAAAATTAGGCAAGCTTTTTCACTGCACTTTTATTTAATGAGATCTAGTAACCTACACATTTTCTTCTTGATACCTCTTATGGTTTCAGAACTATGTCTCGGACAAAGTTCAAAGTGAAACATGTGGGTTTCAGGTTATGCTCAGGACAAGATTTTTCTAAAAGGAATATAATTCAAAAAAGTGGCAAAAAAGTTATGATTCTTTGGCACTACACTCCTCCTCTATGCCCTCTACCACTGGTTGCAGTTTTAACAAATTATGTACAAGTTATGCTCCGGACAAAAAAGACGGAAGGTCGGACAAGACTGCTTCTATATGCTCTCCTTTAGGGATCATAATAAAAGGGATGGGGGATAACATCCAAAACGCCACAGATAATATGAGACAAACATTTATAGAATCATCAGATCACACCAAATGAGCATCTCGATAATCCGATTTTTTTTCTTGATATCTTTTTGTTGCTGCTTTTATCTATTTCTATCCCCTCACATGAAGTTTAGGGGGTATACAGGATTCACCTTGTCAGTCGGTAACCTTGTGTTTTCCGCAGGATAACAAGAGTTTGGAATGAGCAAATGTAATCAAACTTGTTTCCGGAAGATAACAAGAGTTTGGAATGATCTATTGTAATCAAACTTGGTATATGGAACCTTTCTGTTGAAACCCCGATTGGGATTCCTTTTTGACCCCTTGGGTCAATGTCACTGTTACTCAAAATAATTTCCTAACAATAACAAGAGTTAGGAATGAGTTATTGAAATCAAACTTGGTACATAGCAAGTTCATATGAAATAGAGAAAAACAGAATCCCTAAAGAAAGCCCAACACGGCAAAATTGTAAAATGTTGCAGGCTCGGTTTGATTGAGCCTGTTCATGGACGGTACTGGAAAGTGCATGTTACCGTCCAAGCCCCCTAGCACCGGCTTAAGCAGAATTCAACATTTAAACACAAAAAAATTGTGAAATTTTGAATTTAGAGACATCCACAGATGTGTTCATACGGCGGTTATAACCTCGTTTGTGATTGCATTTTTTATAAATATACAACAAAAACATTCCAATGAGATGAAAATAACCTTTGCACTAATTTGTTTTAATTGTTATATTTAATAATGTTCATACTTCTTTATATGCTAGTATTTTTTAACAAACACTTATATATTTAAATATAGACAGAGTAAGACATGAGACAATGTTCAAATTTGAATATAGCAAGCTTATTTGAAGACCATGGTTGAGATTACTTTTATACTCCTGGGGTCAATGTCATTGTTACTAAGAATAGAAAAAATAGTCCAAACGTTATCTTGCCTGTATTTCGTTTTAGTTTGTCATTCACTTTATTACGAATACGTTTATAAATATTGCAAAAGGCAAAGAAGTACGGTGCGTAAGTTAAATTTAATCAAATTATCATCCGGTTGCGTAAATATGTGTATACTTATAAATTGTTTTTGCGCGCTTGCTTAATAAATGATAACAATTGACATGAAAAACGCCTTTTTCCCATCTTAATCTGTATTTTACAGCGGGTGGTCAATTAGGGATCTTTTTTAAATTCATTAATCATACCGCTTTACGAATTTGAAATAGAGAGCGGACTCACTATTGTACAGCGTGTTCAGGAATTAGCCCCTTAAAACATTAAAAACAAAAGTTAAAAGGTGTACGTCGAGTTCACCCGATATAATGTTTCAACTTATTTCCCCATCATAACTTAATCGATTTTCCAAACTCAACAACTTGTGAAGCTGAAAAAGACTGTAAGCGAGTGTACGAGCGAATGCTATTTTCTTAATCTTAGGTACTAGCATGCACGTACGCTGATGAAAAAAAGATCGATGTCGGGAGCAGGGATCGTTAAGTGAAACAATTTTATTATTATTCAAAGGATGAAAATGTTAATTAGAAACAATTATATATACATACCATGACTTTTAATGGTAGTAAACCGTTTCTGTCCTGCTAGACAACTTTTTATATGTGACTTTGAGTTAATAGGAAAGATATTTCTTAGCGATTTCCGGCCCCAAATCGCACTTTTTACAAATAAAATAAACATCTGTCTACAGACGAGTACAAAACTTTGAGAGAACAAAGTAAGGTACCTGTCCAGCAAAACCATGTTTTTAATGTTACTCTTTTACTTTACATTTTAATTGGAAAATTGACCTGAATGTAGCACATTTTCTCACTTTTATTCAAAATTTCCTAGCAGTTTTTCGGCCATTGTTATTTTTATATCATTCAGTTCTAGTAAGAAATGTAAGAATGATTTTATCAAAGAAATTAAACTTCTAAGGTCTGCAGCAAATATATTGTTAAAAGTATTGATTTGCCTGAAATGGGGTTTCAGTTAGTGGGATGGGCATTCAAACTAGAATTCCCTAGGTATTGCTTAGTTTTAAAATTCTAACGTTACTTTAAACATCAGGCAAAACTTCAAAACATATAAATCGCTGTACTGTTTTAATTGTTGCATAGTAAACAAAAGTCTCCATGATTTGATAAAGTAATAGAAATGCCCTTCTTGTAAAAAATAAACTGTACAGGACGAAAGCGATAAAGGGCCGGAAGACTGCTGGGGGCTGGAAACTGCTAGGAAACCAGTTTACCGATTTGTAGAACTTTATAGTAAAATTGTATAATTTGTTAGAGCAATTTTGTAGGCGATTTACCTTTATTTTCCAAGTAAAACGATTTAATATACATTGCAACAAATAACATTAAAAAGTAAAAGTGTAAGATTCAGTAAATGATATAGAACAGAACAACGTACATTTTGTGATTGCTTGTCTGACTCCCTCCTATATCATACATCACAGATAACTTGAGATTTACTCATAAGACTATTTTTATTTATACGAGGGCATTTGGCCTGAGTATGTCCATATTGTGGTGTAATAATGGTGCTGTGTTATCACCTTGGCTTTAGTTTGGCCATCATTGAACTGACTCATATGGGTCAGGTTCAATTTGTTTGGGTATGTAGACATGTACTTGTGTTCCTTTGGAAGTGTCAAATCACAAGTTATTTGCTAGCCTACTCTCACAAAAATAATATAAAAAGAACATAAACATATTATAAACAATACATGAATTGACTAGATTTGTTTTGATCTAAAGTGTCCTACTGTTTTTGTAAATGTAAAAAAGCAAATGGCTACCTGGAATGACACATTCTCATGGTATGGTATAATTTAAGTAATTATTTGAGTTAACATTCATTAACATTCCTTACATCAAAATGACTGTCAGCTCATAAAAGACTATACACTCTAAACATTTGTGATTGCTACACACCGCACACATTATACTAAACCTTGAACTCTTAAATTTGTTTTTCCTGCAAGAATCTGTATACAAGGCAAGACCTTTTTTGCAAATGTTGCTAAAAGCAGCTCGAGTAGATGAGTGATCACTGTGCAACAGTGGGACCGGTAGAATAGGGATATCAAAAGGTCTTCTTATTGTTAATGTATTTTAACATCGGCAAATTTAATTTTTCATCTTAATGTTTTTGATTTGACAATTATATGGAACGCTTTATCGAAAAATAACATATTTAACCCTTAGAAAAGCTGAATTGATAACCCATTTCTTAATTGGCTTTGGCAAGATTTTCGGCTCTGGCAGATTCGGAAGATAACATTACATTAGGCACAATGATAGGTGCCTCCCTCGATAGTTTTGATTTTATTTCGTTTTGTTTCGTATCGATGTACAAATTTAACTTGATTATTAAACTCCGCCTGCTTTGCCTACTGATCCTTTCATACAGTCTTTAAAATCAACTGCTTGAATAAACAAACATCTCTTATTCTCTGCACCCATCCACACCACAATCAAAACAATCATAAAACATTTTAAATGCTCTTTCATCAAGCCGTTGACACAATTTATATAATTCAACTAAATCACCACAAATGTCAATTTCATTTGTACCACTCTTGTTCATTTTTTCTTCTTTTTTTAGTGTCTTTATTATTTCCATGATCTGTGATATTTCAATGATATCCATTATGTTTTAAATAAATTTATTCATGTTCATGTATATCTTGGGCATGTATAAGTAACTGACCTACTGACCTGGCTGCGCGTTGTACACAAATGCACATGCAATTAAATGATAATTTAATGTGTAATTTAAATTATATGAGATATGATGTATATACTTATTTGTGTTGTTTTTATCTCCTTTGGTTTTTGTCACTGACAGATTGATTTGGACGTTTAAAGAAAGACAACAAAGCTGCTAATTAAAATCACCAATTTATTTTCAACATGACGCAAATTTAAAACTAGCACAAATTGGCATAACAACAGTTATATATATAGATGATTATGATGTAAATTGTGTAGTTTTTTTTTTCTAAAACGAAATGTAATTATCCACAATGTCATATATCCACAAAATATATATAAAAGTAAACACATATACTCGTTCACTGTTACGTATCTAAGTATTTTATGAGAACACATTTCGCTGAATATCGTCAACATTGTTAATTATATGGACATATCTATTGTTGAACGATGCCAATATTCATTTATATGTTTATATACCAAATATTTCATTACATACGAATAGATAGGTTATTATAGCTTTATCAATGGCTTATTGTACTATACATGAAAAAAATATGGCTTCTGCTTCTATAGCACAGTCAAAAAGACCGCGTAACAAACTAAATAACGTTTTGGTGAGCAAAAGTGTACCCTCCCCTTCTCTATCTTTCATGAAAAAACCATCCTCCAGAACACAAAATTCAAAGTGTGATCACAAAATTACATTTTAACTCTAATCTTAGTTGTTAATAACAATATATACTTCTACTTAACATTGGTATGTTTTTAAATTACTGAATAATAATGAAGTAACAAGAAAATAAAGAAATTGATTTACTTTTTATACTAAAAGAATATTGAAGAAAACATTATTTAATGAAAACATCAGAAATTTTATCTTTAAAAGAGAGTCATTATGTTTTTTTACTTCATGTTTCTTTAATGAAAAATGTTAAATCTACTCAAAGTTTTAAACGAATCACTTAGAAGTGTACAATTTTACTTACATGAACATTTATGATAAGCAAGAAACATCGCAATGCGACAAAACTAGGATTTCAACTTAATGTTTTACAGAAGCTTTGTCATTAAGTGCCATGGGGCTATTGTGAACATTGTTCAATTAAAATGTTTTTTGTTGGAATAATTATGGCCTTTTGATTTTTTACATATACATGTATACTAGTAATCAATAGATGAACATTAATTTGTTTCTTTCATAGTTTTGCAGATCTGAAATGCTAATATTATCTAATTAGATGCACATTACTACAAACAACTAACTCCAGATATAGACCGGAATCTATATTTAGTAACTGTGACACTGACCAAAAGCTTGCTATACTTTAAGTTTGATTGAAAGGTATAAATATAGATGGGGAGGAATATAAAATTACACAATTTGCTGATGATACTTCACTTTTGCTAGATGGATCAGAAAATTCCCTTAATACTGTTTTAAAGTTATTAAATACGTTTTCAGAAATTTCAGGATTGAAAGTAAATTTTGATAAAACTAAAGTTATTTGGATAGGCTCTCTTAAATACAGTACAAGATCTATTAAGACAAAATGGAAACTGACATGGGGTGATACACAGTTTAAATTGTTAGGTTTGATATTTGATGTTGATTTAGAAAAAAATGATAGTTAAATTTTAATGAAAAACTTCAGAAAGTTAAAAATAGTATAGGATACTGGAAAAAAAGAATGTTAACACCTATAGGAAAAATTACTGTTGTTAAGTCATTACTCCATCCTTTATTCACTCATTGCTTTACAAGTTTACCAACACCTAATTCAGCATTTTTGAAAACACTTAATGACTTATTTTATAAATTTATATGGGAAGGTAAAGCAAAGATAAAGCAATCAGTAGTTATTAAAACATATCAGGAAGGTGGTCTAAATATGATTGATATTGATAGTTATATACATTCTGTAAAGATAAAATGGTTTAAAAGATATGTTAGTAATAGTAACAGTAAATGTTATAAGCTAGTGATGGCTTTATTCAATATTGATAAAGTGTTTAGCACAGGTAATTTTTTTTGTAAATTGACAATTGATAAAATTAAAAATGCTTTTTGGATAGATGTTTTAAAAGCTTATATGATTTTTACAGATAAACTTTGTATAGACAGTTTAGAACAAGTGTTACAAATGCCATTGTTTTACAATCATAACTTGTTAGCAGGAAATAGATACTTTTATATTAAAATTTTTTATGAAAAAGGAATCAGATTTGTTAAAGATATTATTAATCCCTAAGGCGATTTTGTAGATTTAACTTACTTAGAGCAGGTGACACAAAAACAAGTAATTTTTTTACAATATCATAGTTTGAAAAAAGCAATATTATAATATGCACAAAAGCTTAACATTTCTATTTGTAAAGATTTTATTAATGTTCAATACCCTATTATGAGTTGTTATATTAAACCTATTTTAATTACACAAAATATCAAAAAGAAATATGTTTATGAAATTCTAGTTAGAAATCAAGATGTACCAACATGTCAAGAAAAATGGAACTCATTTTTTACAAATTTTGATATAAATTGGAATTTAATATATAGTTATGTATTTAAATGTACCAAAGATTCCTATATTCAGTGGTTTCAGACAAGAATAATTCATAGAACTTTAGCAACAAACTCACTTTTATTCAAAATGAAAATTGTTAATAGTAAAATGTGTACTTTTTGCAATTGCCAAGAGGAAACTCTGTTGCATTTATTTTGGGAATGTCCAAAAATTCAATCGTTATTTCAATATCTGAAAGACAAGATAGATAATTTTGATGATAATTTTAATTGTAAATCATTTATTTTAGGTTCTGAAGTTAATGATTTTAAATATGATATTTTGTTTTTAGAATTGAAAAGATATATTTATTTGTCAAAGAGAAAAATCATGTTACCTACAATACCTGGTTTTAGAAATAGTCTTAAATTGGCGTGGAATATTTACAAAAATACAAATTTGACCAAACATGTAAATGAAGGATGGCAAATTGTAAGAACTTTAATAAACTAATGGGCTACACTAAATTAATTTACCCCAAACCAATATTCTTTGTTTGTTTGAAGCTGTTGCATAATACATTATCATACATAATTGTTATACATATTATATGAAAATTGATTGAATGTTTGAATATAATGTATATTGTAATTATATAAAAAATATTATTATAGATGATGATTTAAATATTATGTAGATATCATGTAAGGTATCAGAGGGATGACCCCGACCCTCTCATACCTATTACGGGGTAAATAAACGGGGTTACCCAGTTGGGGCCTCAAAAAAAAAAAGTTTGATTGAAAGGTCTCATTTACAACTCTAGTTATTGACAAGTAAACAGAATTATAGTAAAAAGAGTTTTGAGTGACCTTGACCTTGACGCTACGAACACAAAAACAGGCAGATGATCTGGTAGGCGTGCATCAAACTAGATGGTTTCTGTTCAATAACTGTATAAAATTTTGATAAATGTTGTTGTTGTAATTTAAAGCATATTACACTATACAAATCATATATGGGGAAAAACAAAGGACTATAGTTAGGTCAAATATAATCAAAAAATGGCAAGGGCACTTGGTGACAAAGCTTTTGTAACAGTTTAGTCAAAATCCCTTGAAAAATGTAAGAGTTGCGAAAAAAATAGGAGTTGCGAAATTGAAAAAATTGTTCACTTTTTATGCCATACAAGAAAAAAATACAAAGGTCTATGATAAGATTAAATATTACTTAATCAAGATACTCCAAAAATATTCGCCGGGGCACTAATGACACAGCTTCTGTGACAGTTTGGACAAAATCACATGCAAAATGTATGAGTTGCGCACAGAAGAAATTAGTTACGCCTGCCCTCCGACATACCTAAATCTTATAACCAGCTTTTTCCTTCGGAAAAACCTGGATAATAAACTTTTATCAAGATCATTGGACAAATGTCCAAACTTGCTATTCAGGACTTCCCCATTTAGCTAAGATTTTTGTCAGTTTTTCAACCTAACATAAAATAAAATAACCTTGATTTAGCAAAATAATAATAAAATACATACAGCCAATGTACATATACTTGCGAATGAAAACGGATAAACGTGTTTTAAAAGTATAAAGTGCACAATGTTCAAAAAAAATTAAGAAAAATGATACACAATATATAATAAATGAACCATTTAATTTGCGTCTAATTGGAAGTTTTAGTATTTCTTACAAAGGCAAAGAAGGAAAATTTTACCCAGCGCAGATTATTTTCCTGAACTTTGCATTTCTAGCAATTTGCACGATAATAGAGAGTTATTATCAAAACAATTTATTAAAAAGATAAAGAGTCACCATTATTTTTGCATCATCAACTACTGATAGTGAGATTTGAGCCGCGTCACGACTAAACCAACTTTGTGCGTTTGCGACCAGCATGGATCCAGACCAGCCTGCGCATCCGCGCAGTCTGATCAGGATCCATGCTGTTCGCTGTCAGTTTCTCCACTTCTAATAGAGGTGGTAAGCGAACAGCATGGATCCTGATCAGACTGCGCGGATGCGCAGGCTGGTCTGGATCCATGCTGGTCGCAAACCAACTATGTTGATTTTTGTCGTGACGCGGCTCATTTTGCTCTTTTATATCATTTTCAAAGAAAGATAACATCTGTACCTGTTTAAAAATACTAAAAATTTCAATTAGAGGGAAACATATTCTCAATGTTTTGAAATGTATATATTTTATAGCAAATCTCTCTTTTTTATATAAAAAAAACATAAATATTTTGATAAATTTCTTTAGGATATTTGCTTTCGTAAATTTTTCTTTTTCCCCTTTTTTAAAGTAGACCATCTTCGAGTACCAAATATTTTGTTTAGAAAATTGTTTCCTTGCGTCCTTATAACTTCGGCAAGTTTGGAGCATGCACGGATCTCACTTCTACATTCATAGTACATTTTTGACTTACTTTCTTCTTTAAGCGTTCCTTTACGTTTGATAAGTGCAAACAAATGAAAAAAGTGTTGTATTCTTAAAAAAATTATGAATTAACAAGATTTTAGTACAATTCACAGCGCATCTGTTTTAAATTACAAATATGTATAAAATAATATGAAGCATTTCCACTTATTTCTTTTGCATGACATTGTAAATGTAATGGCAAAACGGTTATTTACATATCATTTAGAATCACAAACATAATGAATAAATTATATAGTCATGCTGAATAATAAAAACACACAAATTCAAGTTATACTTTTACATGCTTCAATGCAGCTGGTATAACATAGCACTCCAAACAATAAGTTATGTTGTGAAAATAATATATATATGTAATGACATAAAATGATATGTTGAATAAAAAATAATGATAATGATAAATGTAGACATGTCCTTTGCCATATCATTAACGGAAACAAAAGTAAAAATAGAGATAAAAAAGTCTAAACTAGAAGCATAGTATATGAATGATGGGTATGAATTGTATAGGCTTCTTTTGTTCGTGGGACATACATGTATTCTGACAAAATAGCTGATATAAATGTAAGTATCCGAATATCTCCTCATATTTAATGACAATCCTCGTATTTTAGCGTGAATAAAATAACTCTTTAATTTGTTACTATGAGGCATGTCCTTGATAATTGCAGAAATTTATAAAAGCTATCCATCCTGATATTTTACCAAGTTTGATTCAACATTTCAGACAAATAACGAAGGATAACTATTTTTTCTGTATAACGTTCCCTTTACTCCGCTTCTTTTCACTGGTGATTCGAACAAACAATAATCAAACCTGAGTGCAAATGATTAACATTTCAAATAATATTAAATGAAGATGTATATCAATTATTCTTAATTGTTTTTGTATATCTTAAAAGAACACAATTCAATGTTTATACAAAACATTTTAACAAACATTTTCAACAAAATGAAAATAAAACGATACGCACCACACAATCAATAGCCTAAATATATTAGATAAACTTCGTCCTGTTTTACATCTAACATACATCTAAAAAGTTTTTGATTGACAAAGATTTATTTTGCTGCTTCACGCCCTGCCGATGCTTTATTGGTCATAATAAATGGGTCATCGCTCCGGATAGATTTATCAATAATACAGACATTGTGTTTTAAAATTATAAAAATTGTTTGATATTTCTTTGACAGTGTAATCCGTGTTGTAAATGTGCAGGTTTTATATGTAATCGAAACTAAACGTTTTGGAGGTTTTGTTCTTGTAGTACTTGTTACTCAAGTATAGCTAGCTAACAAGTAAGGAATATTGAATTAAGTTTTCGAAAGACATTAATGCATGGCTGCCAGTTAAATTGATATTTGGAATTTGAAACGACGACGACAGTTATGTTCTATTTACATAACTTGTAATACGGGAGTCGGTAGAAATAAACAGTGAGTTTATGTATTCCATGAAAATATATACCGTCCTATCTTACTAAAAGTTTAAGATAAATTCGAGTTAATTCTTTCAAAGACTAACTAATGCTGGCCTTGTTGATATAAGAATTTGAAGCATTGGCGCCTAAATCAATACAAAATGAAACAATTTATAGTCTCAGGAAATAATTTCAAGTACCCTTAATTACACTTATCATTGGTCCAAACCAGAGTTTCCCATGTGGTTTTCGTACTTGGATGCAAAATGTTAAGTCACTAGGAATTCGAAATTTTGATTACAAACAAATGCAAGAGGTATGTGTTAACTCGACAAATGCAGTTTATTTCCACCTACTCCCGTGTTACATGTATATTATACAACAGTCACCATTCGTCTTAAAATTGTTATCTTGTTTTTTACATGGTACATGTACGAAGAAGTGATTTCACCGCGTCAAATTTCTGTTATGATTCATAAACTCGCTAACTTAAAATAAAAAAATTGATACAAAGAACAAAATAAATAATTTACTTAGATATAAGGCATACACCGTCTAAATATATAAAATATTGAATTCTCATTCTATTCGGTGTCAAAGGCTTACAAATGCTGTACAAAGGTACCATTTCTAGCGATATTCTAATAAATTTTGTCATAGTCTACCTTTTCTTGTCATATTCTGAAGATCAATAAACACGATCGTCCATATTCATTCATTCTTATATCCCAATCATACCGCCTGACTACAGAATAAACTATTATTTCACAGCACTTGGACAAAAAAGGCATATAACCACAATATGCAATATGATAATGATGATGATGAAAATGATGATGATGATAATGATGATGATATGATAGTTTTCAGTACTTCACAGTGTGATAACAATTGTAATATTTCAACAATTACCACCTATACTTTCCTGTCGTCTCCTGAATCCTCATTATCCTGGCAACTCTCTGGCGAGCTTGAGCTTGTCTGTGAGTTTACAGAAAACGATCGGATCCTCCTATTTTCGTTAACCGGAAGTTGAAGACAGGCCATGTTGTTTGTTTTCGATGAATTCATTTTGGAATAGAGAGTATCGAGCAATCCCGGATTTCTTCCCCAGAATTGGAAGGGCCAATGTTGGCCAACAGCGGTCCAGGGAAAGTCTGGAAAAAAAAGATTTTAAATAATTTATTATTATCATCTAATGATAATTTTTTAATTCTCCGTTTAGAGAATATGATTCTTCTGTTTCCACGTATACAATGACGTTAATTTAACGTCATTACGAAGCAGAAATAAACGTTTTGAATAACATCTTCGATATCTAAATAGACCACTGATTCTATAAATTAATTTCAAGGTTCTCATATACTCCTTTCGGTTGGTAGTATAATAACAAAACTACAGATGAAATGAATCTGAAAAAAAACCCCAAAACATGAGATAAAATGATAAAAATACAAGTTAAAAATTATATTCTATTATGGCGTAACGCATTCTAAAATTCTTACAATGTGACGGATTTGTTGAATTCATCTCAATATTTTTCCTGTACAAGTGGTCGAGGGCTGCAATACTTAATCCGTCTTGACGGAATGGCATTGATTGGTAATGCATATAAGATGGGCAATCCTTGATAGAGACAGGTATAATCGGTACAGTCGACTCGTTCATATAACCATCTGTAAAATAATGATAATATGTATATAAAAGGATATATTCAATATTCCATTTTTGTATTCTCGGTATCTATTTTTGACGAGTTTAACTTTTAATTCTTACTGAAAAAAATATTTGACAATCCATACAGAGGTAGTTTTACTTAGACAGAATTAGTTTTCATACCATATACAATTTAGTTATTTTGTCAGTATTTAATTAATAGTCATGTGATATATATATTTTTGAATTTTGATTTATCAAAGTGAGATAATGTGGTACATTTTTAATATTAAAGTTTAATTAGTGTTTTTATTTTATGTTTTACCAACACTTCTCTTGATGTGATACTTTTAATAATTATGTTCAACTGCCTAAGTACTTTATGTGTATCAACCATGTGATTTGATAGAAATTGCGATAGACGATAAAATGTCAGTTCAGTTTGTATTCGATGGCTCAATATGTAAATTTAGTGAATATTTAAGAAAATGTACACATCATTGAGGGCCACTAAGAATTAAAGTGACCGATATATTTATGTAAGGTCTATCTATACACGCATTGAAGTTACGTGAATATAGAATTTTAGTGAAAATTTAAATTTCCGGTGAACTGAAGAGAAAAAAAAAATATATTATCTTACTTTTTGCTTTTGCTTCTCGTCGTCTAGGAGATACGGCGGTCTTTGGGGTAAACCTGAAATATTAGTATGACTGCTTATCATTTCAACTTTTATAATAAAACTTCTCCTTTACAAGTAAACATGTGCATGCATGTACAAACATATTGTCGTACTTGTGAAATCACTTTTTTGTTATAGAAATATGATAACGTCATATGGTGAGTTTAATTCTTGCCCTCTGGAACGAATCCGTTCAGTCTGATCAGGTTCTATACAGATGGTAAACTAACCCCAAATCTCCAAACATGATAATAGACTGTACAAAAAAGAAAGCTGGTCGAATTCGTTTGAGTGATTCAGCAGGTAAAGTATTAACAACTTTCTCGACTCACTAGTTACTGGTACATTTTTAACATTTCTTCGAGTATTACCATAGTTTACTCACATACATTTTGGAATGAAAATGCTATATTAACATTCGTGAAAGGACGCTAGAAGGAACACAACTCTTAGATTTTATAGTAAAAATCTTAAACAGTATGACACATCTGTAACAAAGTACTGGTATCATAAATAATTCCATATCATCGTGCATCGCAAATGTTCCAATTCTGGGGTAAAAAAGAATTTTCACATTTACAACTTGGTAAATAATTATATCGATTCATTACTCTATTATGAACGGTAATGCGCCGTGAAGCTATAACAGTGAAAGACTGTATGCACCCTGGGATTGGATGTGACACATTTACAAAGTCTCGAATAACATATTACAAATATATGGAACAATATAAATAATAATCACTTTCCTTGTAATTGAATGAAGATAAAAAAAAGTCACTTACGAGGGATTGTGGCAGTCTCTGAAAGCTTTGGCAAATGGATTGTTTTGTATTTTGAGCTGTGTGATTTTGCTGTTCTGGTATGCAGTGACTGCAATGAACGCCGACTCATCAAAATCAAACGTTAGTTCTGTTCTTGCAGGGGAGCTTTCTTCTCTGATTTTGATAACTACCTTGTACTTGTGCATGGACAGTAGAAGAATCTGGATAAAGAACAAAGTTCGGCAATGAATTTTCAACTACTAGTAAGTTTTCAAAGCTGATTATGACATGCTTCTGAGATGATTTCTTCATCTTAAAAAATGATTACATTTTATTTGTCGGTTTATGCACCATATATTGTTCGATTGTGTAGGAAGTTATAAGCTTATAGACAGACTTTCGAATCCGTTCCTGGAACCAGTACTAAACAATGTGTTTAAATTTTCTTGCCCAAAGTAGCAAGCATAGTTAACTAGCATGCAGATTCATATATCTCAGTTCTATCCCGATCCAGATTCGTTGGATAAAGAACATTTCTTTATTCATCTAATCGAAAAGTATATTAAAAAATAATTAGAACATAACCATAACAAAACAGTTTCCCTAACATAATAATTCAACTGTACCACTCACTACAGGGGGCATACACCAAAACAGTTTAACATTATTAACGTTTTCAAATAATCACATTCCGTAATGAACTCGATTTCAACAAACAAATCTAAAGATAAATGAAGTATTGACATCAACTAATTGTATACTTACATTGCTATCAGAACACTCTTTAACACTTGACTCTTTGTTGTTTGTGAGACGAACTTTGGAAAACGAGGCTCTGTTCCGTATCCAGAATGAACCAACGTTCGGTGAATCTGGATGAGTTACTGGCTGCACTCCTGCACCCGGATCCGCCATTCCTATAGGTAACCACTGATTATTGATGAACTTATACCGGTGCTGATCCGCGGGAACTATTTCAAGTGTGACCGAATACATCATTTGTGGATGTAGGCCTTCCGTAGATAGAACGATATGTGGAAACATCCGCCTGATGAAACAAGATTACATTGATATAATTGGAACAAGATTCATTTACATTCAGTATAGGAACGTTCATCTTAAGAAAAATGTGTTAATCATTAAACTATTAATTGCTTAAAGGAACTTTTTCTAAGATCAAAAAGCCTAAAAACATAAAATTTGAATTTCTTGCATAGTTCAACTGTAACACTTAAAACAGATAGATATGCAAAAGATATTTAAGAAATTAACTCAGAATGAATTAAAAATTCGTATTTCTGTGATACTTTAGCCCAATCTCAATATAATCATATTTATTTTGATAATAATAAAATTTGGCCTATAACAAAATCATTTAGCATTAATCTTTTGCGTGGAAAAGAACGCCTTGTGCTTTGAGAGTATTTCTTTACAAAGTGAACGAGCATATTTCTGACACGAGTTTAAATAAACTCAAAATCATAAATTTGCTTAGAAGGTACCGGTATTTCAGTGTTCTATTTATTAAATGTTTAAACTTTTCTTAAAAGCTAACGAATGACTTTTTGTACTTTTATTTGGAGAATTATCATTCTATTTAAAATGTTTGGTAAATTTCAGAAAAATGAGTTTTCAGTCCGTTGATTACACTTTACTACATGTTTAAGCACTATTGATGTCAATTATTCATTTTTGTAATTTTAAACAATTTTCCAAGAACAAATACTTAAAAAAGTAAAATCATGCGGCGGGTGGCTTCCTGGAACAATCGATATTCCGTGACCATTCATTCTTTTCGTATTGATGTTAATGGGGGTTTGCAGTTTTTCTTTTTTCGCAGTCTGACATAATATCATGTGTTATTAAACATGTTATTGTATCATAGTTTGGGGACCTTTCTGTTGCAAAAGTGTCAGAGTTAAATCGTATACATAAACAAGCACAGTGCGGTAACTGGAGTGCAGGTATCAGTTACCCGCACTCCAGATAATGCCCGTTGATTGGTTCATTTTTGCTGGGGTTTACATATTATGACGGCAGAAAAAGGGAAAGGGGCAGAAATATCATATTCAAATGCTCGTTCATTGGTTAATTTTTTCTGGGGTTTCATATTATGACAACAGGGAACGTGCTGTAATATTTGACTATGATACAAAAGAGAAAGAACACCGAAACACTCAGCAACCTAATTTATACTCGGGGGCTACGCCCCCTCGTACAAATCAGATAGCCTCGTGTTTCGGTGTTCTTTCTATTACTTGTATCATAGTTTGGTGACCTTTCTGTTGAAAATTTGTCAGGGTTAAATCGTATACATATACATGTACAGTGCGTTAACTGGAGTGCGGGTATTAGTTACCCGCACTCCAGAGCATGCCCATTGATTGGCTTATTTTTGCTGGGGTTTACATATTTTGACGGCAGAAAAAGGGAAAGCGACAGAAATGTCATATTCAGTTGTATGTTCATTGGTTCATTTTTGCCGGGGTTTCATATTGTGACAACAGGGAACGCGCTTTTATGTTTGACTATGATACAAAAGAGAAAGAACACCAAAACACTCGGCAATCTGATTAATACTCGGGGGCTACGCCCCCTCGTACAAATCAGAGAACCTCGTGTTTCGGTGCTCTTTCTATTACTTACAGTGTGTATAATCACCTGATCAATTGTGTGGGTAATAGTTAGAGGTGAATATAATTATAAGTTCGTATGTGAAAAGATTATTTATTTTGTGAATATTTCTTCTATTTCTTCATTTCAATTCAACCCATGTTTCAGCAATTATCACTATACGTCCAATAGTAATAAATTATTTTCACTTTTGTACGAAGACTTGGCAGGAGAATTAGAAGATTTTTTTTTGTTAATTTGAAAACGCGAACATAGTGAAAAACAATATAGGAAACAACCAGTTACAGCAAATTAACCGGGTTTAAACACTAAGACACACCTTGCAAAAACATATATAAGTATAGAATTTAATCTTACGCATTTACAATCATATTTTTGAAAACAAAAACAAAGCAAACAGCAGAGTACAAAAATGGATATAATGAAAAATCCAATCAACGTCAATGAACAGGCTCATTCAAACATGGTCTGCAATATTTTCAGTTTTCCGTTTTGGGCGTTCTTAACAGATTCTGTTTTTTTCCCTCTATTTGAATAGTTATAGTGAGAAACCAAGAGTTCATACGCCCACAAAGTCAACCAAAGCAAATAACAATTAAAAGATAGACTTAATGGAAATATTTTTATTCTGCTTGACGGGTAATAACAAGAAGAATTAGGAATTTATTGACAAAAGACACACTGTTTACTCTGACTATTACGCAAAACAACGATACGTGATAATGACCAAGGCAATGTGTGATTATGTAATATGATTTTTTAACAATCTACAAGCATATTATCTAAAAACATTTGGAAGAATTATGAAAATGTAAAACTCTACCTTCCGGAACGATTGATAATCATTTCTGTTCCAAAGTTGGCAAAAGCTCTCCACAGCTTATCGTCATGCAGACTGACCGATACACCATTGCATGTTCGCTTTATTTCGCCGGCGTCTTGGGGGTGAGCAACAAGGAACGGGGTCGGAGGCGACAAGTCTATGTCATTACTGAGACAAGCATCGCCCGCATCGGCGTTCCTCGAAACGAATGCAGTTGGAGGACTATCGCCCTTATGCGTGGTCAGCGATAGTTTGTACTTCTTCGAAGGGGGCTCAAAATCTTTGTTCTGTTAGAAACAATTATAACAGGGAAGACAAATGTAAATGTGTAATATGTTTCACAAGTTTGCACATTATTATGAGTTTTGCTTTGCTCAACTAGGCCCTCCAATAAAGCTTGGCAATTACCTGGTCTCCATATTGTAGCTACCAGATAGTAACTCATAAAAATGCAAAACGTTTGTCATAAACAATAAAATGTTACTGGACAGGTCGTGCATGCGACGAATACATAAAAAAAACAAAGAAACAGCAAAGTAAAATGATTCTTATGCAAAGTAAAACTTTAAATATATATACATATATATATTGTTTCAAAGCATTTACTTTTGGTCTTGAAAATTCACCAAAATTTAACTTGTTCTGAACACAATTTATGATATCCATATTGTATGCAATAGTCTTTGATGGTAAAAGGGGAATACCTAGATTATTTTGCATTTCTGTACACAATATTATTAGTTTTTTGTCTATAATAAAAATGGAAACATTTATAAAACCGTGTGTATATATCTATAAATGGTATGTATTACTTTTTTTCAAAAAAAAAAAGAAACTATTGCACTAGCATACAACAAATGGAAATAAAAAAGGGACCAATACAATTATTACAGTGTTTAACCCTTAACATTTTGTCCTGGATTAGACCAGCAACAAGCCCTATTCAAAGTGTAAATGATTTTAATATCAGAATAGAAAAATTAAGCTTCCTACAGTTAACAGAAGACCAAGCTGGTATGGCTCTATACCTGTCCTAACAGACATCCTCGTTCAGAAAGAAAATGCGAATTATGTAATCTTCAAGAAATTGAGGAAGAATTTCGTGTTATTATCATTTGCAATTGTTATAATGCATTACGTAGGGAGTTCATTAAGCCATATTTTTTCAGAAGGCCGAGTATGTTTAAATTTTTGTAGCTTTTGAATTCAAAACATTGGACTTGCTAAATACATCATCTTTGCTACTTAGCGTCGATATGACCTTATTAATATTACCATTTAAAAAAACTATGTGCATGATAATTTTGCTCCTTAATAGCGGCAGTATGGTATTTATCATGTATTTTGAATCGTTGATTCACTACATATTTAATATATGACAGTCATTTTTGCAACGTATTAATTAGACCAATACCAACTTTGTATTGTTTAAATATGGACTTTAGAACATTCTCCATATATACTTTTGTTTAAAAATGTTTGTTTTCAATATGATCGTACCGTGACTTATGATTTATGCATTACATGTTTTGTATTTATAACTATGTACAAATGTGAATACGTCAATAAATACTTACACTACAATAGGCTAAGGGTTAAGATATGTAATTGCAAACAATTGTATTAAGTCTCACTATTAGTATTGAAAAAAATATCTTTTAAAATTCGATTTCAAAAAATAAAAACTTGTCAAATTGAAAGGCATGTCCCCTTTTCAGATCTATAAATAGCTTATTTACGATCCTATAAAAAATATGTCGATGAATCTGTTTCAGTAAAACATAAAAGAATAACAACTATGCTAAAACAAACTATAAAACGCCAAAATTGGAATATTTCAGTTTACATCGTTGAGATTTTTATTTTTGCTAGATATCTTTAAAGTTTTTATTTACTTTCGCACATTTTTTTCATCAAGTAATGAGGAAAGTTTATAATTTCATGTACATTTTTTAATGTTTCGTGGAACAAGTTTATTCTGGCCTGTTCATTCGATATAAAACACTATATGCAAAAAGCTCGTGAAAATAAATCATAAGAACCATTTGATACCTTGATTTTTTATATTAATTTTTCTGCCCTTTTTAGTTCATCTTTCATGCTTTTATGTAATTATTTATGCCAGTCATATAAGTTAGCTTTTGGTTTAGTGCTTACTGATAAATTTGGATAACATAGTCAACTTTGTGTTTGTCATTTTCTTGAATCGCGCCCAAATATAAAAGTTGTACTAAGTATTAATGGTCAGTCGCTTCCATCACATATAACAATAATGTATATACATTTTTAACAACCAATAAAACCAGAAACGACCTAGGCGTAAAACACTAAAAGGCACATTATGCCTCAGATACTGATTATTTTTGTTTGTATAAAAAAGGCAAATATTTATTTTTTAACGTTTATATAATGGTTTTAGAGCATTTTAAATGGTTGTTACCAGAACAAAAAAGCACCAAAGTGAAAAAAATGTCATAAAAATAGCAAAATGTAAACATTAAGTATTTTGACTTCCATACCAAATACTTGATAATACTTCTGTGTAATAAATACAGTGTATATATATTTCATTTTTCGGTGCGTATAATTATGACGCAACACATGCATATCTTTTTAAAGGATGCATATTACTTGAAAACAAAACAAAAAAAACTTGAAAAAGTACAAAGAAAGACAGACGTTTTTGTACCAGATTGTAATCGATCTGTATCAACTAATATTTTTACGAGATCACATGACATGATCAACCTTAATTCATGTTTGAGTGTAATATTAGGACAGAATAAATATTGCTTAAATGGTCTTACATTTATGATCACGAGCATAGTTATATAATGTTAAACAGACTGCACGTGCCACAAAAAACTTGTCTACAATACGAAACAAATAATGCACAAAGTATAATAAACAGTCCACATCACTGTATAAATAAATTATACACTCCGTACATTTAAAACTAAGAATTAAAAAGAATTAAACATAAGACTGCCGGGCTATCATTATATAACATTTTACAAAAGAACAAGTAAAAGCCCATTAGGTGCAAAAGCATTGATTTAATGACGAATTGTTACTTAAATGAGAACCATCGAATCTGTAGCACGATACGTAAACATTCTATCACAAGTACATGTATATACATAGATACATATTTTCACATCACGTTAGTGAAAATTAAAGATTGCGCTTTATCATAAAACAATGCTCTTTTGACGTGTTTTGTTAAATAATCAAGTTATTTTACACATATACCAATTTCAAATACGGCTTCCGTATGTATCCAAAACAAAGATGAAATCAGAACAATTTGATGCACTGTCCTACTTCCTTAACAGCAGAAATTGGAAAGTCATTCAATAAAGATCATTACATCCACTAAAATAACACATCCTCAAAACATGTAATTAGAATTAATAATTAATTAATTCAAAATCAGGCAATGAATTTATGAAACAATAAGTGATGCTCTGTGCGACGCCTCTATTTTTGTCCGTTCTGTTCCGTTCGGATCCGTACGGTATTGTTGGCCGAATTTACAACGGCGATGATTTCAGGTCACGGCAGCTGTTCCGGACACGAAGGGGAACGGAAGTTTGGTATAGATTTAGAATTATTATTGTGTAGCATGTATCCTAACAAATGTTAAATCAGTTATAAATTGTTATGTGATGATGATCCTTATCACAACGTGTCTTTTACTAAAGCTGATTCCAGCCGATGTGTTCACAATGAACAAGGTAAGACATCTGTAGTGACGTGATAGTTGGTACAATGTATTACACAGTAACACGAGTAGTCTGATGATGATTTCTAATCCCCTTCTTCCTGTCAAATGCTTTATTTATATGATTCCCTCCTTATTAACAACAATGTTTAGTTATGGCTTTTAGTATGGAACGCCAGAATTGTCAAATATTAAGTTTGTTACACTGTACACATACGTATGCGGAGACCTTGTTGTTGGTTTTTTATATACAATGTATATATATATAAACATGTTCAGACGAATGGTGTTTATTTAATATAATGTCACATATTGTTTCATCATGTAGAATGTTAATAATAAGTATATACTCAGCACATTTAAAAATATTTCAACACCAAAGTAGCTTATTTGTTTCATTTGAAATACATGTATATTGCTAGTTTTAATAGATACCAACATAATAAAAGCGAGAAATAACATTTTTGCCAAGGAAATACAACATATGGATTCTAGATTGTAATTGCCCCAAACAAGAAATAAGTAAAAAATTTGGTATTCTTAATTCAGATACAAAATAACGGTCCGAACGAGCAAGAAATATAACACTTTATGAGTTTATTTCAAATTTGCATTCAGGCCACCGGCCCATACACATGAATATATAAAATATATATAAACAGAATAGCATATTGTCATGGCAGCTTGTTAGGATAATATTACATCACATAATATATATGTTTACATAGAGTTATATGAAGTACAATAACATGTTGTCATAGCAGCATTTTAGCCATTTTTCACAAAACATGTAATTGCGTAATAAAATTTAGCAACTTACATAAAGACATTTAAGATATAAATTCATTGGCATAATATAAAAAGCTTTGATAAGTTTCGTATTGTCTTTACACTTTTGCATGACAGTCATAAGTTAAACTTATGATTATTTGGATGTTCCCATTAGGTATTTGGTATAAATTGTTGACGTAAATTTTCATATAAAGGACATTTTAACAGAAAATGATATTTATATTCAATTTCATATCGACAGTGTATACAAAAACGGATTTTTCCTAGGCAATATGTCCTTTCTCTATCATCAATTGATGACAAGAGGACCTAAAAGAAGCAGGACTACTCTTAAATTTCAACATATTTATACAGTCCAGATATTTTTCAAAATTACTATTACATTTAAAATGTCTATAGAATACTAGCTTTCTGTTTTCTAAACACTCACTTTTTGAATCAGGAAATGAAAACAAATATTCATGCACTGTATGGTGCCTCGCTATTTAATCCATTACGTCCCAGGTTGATTCGTACTCACCATTAACCGGAAATACAACGATGGTATTCACTTGGGTTAGTGTGAACAACATTGATATCAGTAGAGACACAAAAAACTAGTCTACATTTCTAACTAACACATTAAAAAATGTACAACGATAAACTTAAGTTATTAGCTTTAATAATACTTTAGCATTTTTGCCTTTTCATTATTTTAATTTTGTACTACAATTTTGTATTACATATGAGCAAAGCTGTACAAGGTTGTAATTTAAACCGGGATCACTTACAAGTAAAGAAAGGATTCGCTCTGTTATGATAAAAGTATCAATGTATCACAATTAAGAAAATAATTAATTCATTTATTGTCCTTTTTTCTAATAAATACTGATATATTAAATATGAACAAAGATCAATTCGTCAAACCCTTCTCCCTGATCCTAATTATTCTTTTCCGCTTTGAAAACAAATTACTATACCTTCATAAAATAACTTTCAGCATCGTTTTCGACCAGTTTACGTCCGCGACGCTCTCGTTCTGCTAACTCATGGGCTGATGATAACGCTGGCAACGTATCTGCAGTCTGAACATCATCTGACAGCGATGGTCCGGTAGACAGCTCCAACGACGGCTTTTCGTCTGCTGATTTCGTCTTTGGCAAAGATAAGTCAAGAGCCTCATTCTGAAATGCAAAATAATAAAGTCTTCCAATTAATATTTTTTTTCTGTACGAAGTACCGGGAATGTATTAACTAAGCTGCAAAGGGAGCGTAGAATCTGCTATGGTTATGGTATTATTTACATCACGAGTAAAGATGAATGAAAAGATTAAGAATGACCTTTATTGATGGAAGAGATTGCACGGTTTTCCCATTCTTAGTCACTTGTTGTACCTATAATTTTCCCGAGCACCAAGCACAAAAACAGTTTTAAGTTCTTATTCTGAGATTGCGAGGTCAAAATAATGCCCATTCAGACGAAAAAAAACTACAAAAACAACATAGATCTGTCACGGTTCAGAACTGTTCACTAATTAGGGGAGAAAATGTGTCAGTCGGTAGAGCCGCGGAACGGTATTCCGAGGGTCCCGGGTTAGAGTCCCGGTCAGGCTGCACATTTTTCTCACCCTGTGACATTTGGCGCCCAACGGGGGACCGTGAGTGATATAGTTCAGAGTTTGATTTACATTGCTCTGTAACTCTTTGAAGTTCGAGGACGAATTTCAATATAGCAGGGGAGTATATCACGGTTCAAAACTGTTCACTAATTAGGGGAGAAATGTACGGCCGGATAGCTCAGTAGGTAGAGCCGCGGAACGGTATTCCGAGGGTCCCTTTTAGTTCTGGGTAAGTGAAATATCACGTCATAATGTTATCTACATAATGAATCATTCAGTCACACTACACGGACACCGGCTTGCAGGTCCGTGATGATAGTACCAAACCCGAAAGTTATTAAATAATATTACTTAGAAGTAACATTTTGGTATAACCAAGTTTTATAACAGTCAAATTAAACAAGGATTATAGGTGTAAAGTAAGAAATATCATAAATTCATATCATACAGGGTGGGTTTTTTTTCATTTTGGTAAGCAGATGCATAATCCAGAGTAAAAAACTATCTCTTTGTAAAGAACACAATGTGTAATTTTATAAACCATCTCTTCTTTATATCCGTGCAGTTTTCCTTCGAACTTACATTAATTAAACATTGATGTGGACAGGATCTTATAAGGCTGATTATTATTTTAATGTTTTAAAATTATATTTAAGGCATAAAGTATATGACATTCTTCATTTTAAACCGGAATAGTCTTTAAATCTTCAATAAAAAGACGATTGACACATATGTGTAGAGTGTTAAAATAACTATTATCAGTTTTTTCAAATACTTTATTTATGCACTTATTTTACAAATGCCACTTACCATCCCATTAATACAGAGAGGTGTACAGAATGGTAATGCCTATAAAACACGAACACGAGTGAGGTAAGCTTCTACTTCCGGTAGCCAAACGGTACCTTTCCCGGAAGCCTATATGATTTAACTTTTATCTGTCTTGCGATTAATGGAAATAGACTCCATTATACACTTTGATAACTAAGTGGTCTGGAACAAAGTTTTCAACTGATACATTTAGGTTTAGTTGTGTCCTTTATCAGATGTTTACAATGATTTTTTACACACCCTCTACGTTAAGGTACAAAAGTACAATAAAAAGGACAGTCTGTTTATTTGCCTGATCTTTAGAGCAAAGAAAACGAAAGGTTCATTTTTTTCGACTTAACTTTACAGAAAATTCAGACTTTAATCCGTAATTCTATCAATGCCATATACAATATTCAGATTTTTGTTTTGCTTTTATTTTCATCATACTTTGTAAACAAAAGGTAATTATTCCAAAGGAAGACAGAGCTTGTGGTTTATTTTCCCATTATACATGATTATAACTTCTTTATGATATTTCTACTGGTCATTTTAATAGAGCAGTTTCATATACTTATTTCAGCAAAATATTGACATATTTGGTATAAAAAATGGCAATATGTATTGACGACACGATGGGCTATATCTGATTGAAATTTCATCATTAGTAAAAGCAAATAGCGGAAAAATCAAACTTGCAAATTTGCGAATCTTGAAAATAGTTTGTCACTAACCGGATAGAAAATTCCGTAAATGATTCCAAAGAAAGCGGTGTTGGAAAATCTTATCACACATGGTCTTATCTCACACACCACGTGCAGCACTTCTTCACACATGCGCAATATTTACTCCTATTTTGACAAAAGGCCCAAATGTATTAAATATGTGAGCTTATCTATTAAATTGTCCAGAGAATCGAAATAAATCGATATTTACTTTCACACTTCAATGAGTCCTACTCTACCTATGTCCGACATTCCCCTTATCGATATGTTACTAATAATAGCAGACTTTAAAATATCGAAAAATTCTTCGTAAAATCGGATATTATGACAACATTCATGTTTTCTGTAATGATAACGATGCTTCTTGATTATAAATATCTTTTTAATGCATTCTAATTGAATATTTGGCTAAAATAACCGAATAAGTAGAAGAAACTTTCTCGCCAAGGCTCGTACCCGATGGAACCGATCACCCTCGGGTTGGGATTTCCCTTTCCTCTATCTAACCCAACGTAAGACTCTACTACTCTCCCTTTTGATGCTTCAATATTTGCATGGACCACTTTTCCAGCCGACTCCATTAAACGTTACGTCAGACCGATTGATCGGTAGACGACGTAAACCTAAACGGATGTCAAATGACTAGACAATAAGGCGTTAACTTTACATCCTTCCGCTATTAAGGTATTAGATGCCTAATGCAGAACCTCCTTTCTGATTTCAGTAAGGACACACAGTCTGTATGGGGTGTGGGTCCAAGCTCTACTGGGGTTCAAAATTTTTTTTTTTTCATTCTTTTTTTTATTCCATTTGTCTGGTCGGATTATGATGTTTGTTTGTTTTTTGTTGTTGTTTTTTTTCAATTTTGTTTAAATATTCTTGAATAAAGATATATTTGAAATTTTATACATACATTTTGGTGTTAAATGAGTGAAAATATGATAGTTTTAAAACTTTCTTTTTCATATCTGGATGGTAAACCTCACTTATTTATTGCAAACACATGTTCATAATTAAATTATTGATAGATGACAAACATTTTCTGTTTTGTGAACCCACCCTCATTCATTTTTTATCAAATCTGACACATACCGGTTTCAATTAACCATTTGTTTTTCATATATGCTTTTGATACTTTTCATTCCAAAGCTATTGGTGTTTCTTAACACTTCTAAAGTCAGATGAAGATGCAGTAAGTAAAATTGTTCTTTTACTGCTGTAAACATATTTGAGCCACGTCCCGACAAAACCAACATAATGGGTTAGCGACCAGCATGGATCAAGACAAGCCTGCGCATCCGCGCAGTCTGATCAGGATCTATGCTGTTCGCTTACAAACCCTATAACAAGTAGAGAAACTGATAGCGAACAGCATGGATCCTGATCAGACTGCGCGGATGCGCAGGCTGATCTGGATCCATGCTGGTCGCAAACCCATTATGTTGGTTTTGTGATGGCGCGGCTCATTTATTGTTGTTGTTGTTCTATATAACTGATACAAAAGGTGTTTTTTAATCGTGAATACATTTCAAAGATAATGGTAAACTTTTGTTATGATTGTATTTGCGTCAAGAATATGATAAATTTTAGTTTAAACATCTAATACATAAACACGTAAATAAAATTAAAACGATAATCATCGAAGTCAATTAAAAAAGAAAACCGTCTTATGTGCGTAGTCAGTGCATTTTTTTTCCAAATTTCAAGTACACACTTTCTTTTACAACTCAGTGCAACATAATGTAAAGTTGTTGTAAAGTTATATATGTATACATATACTGTTATATTTCATATTCAAAACAAAAAAATATTGTATATACTTGTTGAAAAAT
>NW_026851985.1:0-10983 GCF_026571515.1 Ruditapes philippinarum | reverse complement strand
ACAATGTGCGCTTAACCAAGTACAAAGAAGGAATCTCCATAACAATAAATATATAGATATATTGCGAATATGTTGCATGTTGACAGACTTGTTTTAATGTGTTGATCTGACTTAGATTTATTTTATTATTAACGCCTCAAACCTATTTAATTAACATTTTATAATAAAGCAGTCTGTAAGGTTTTGATATGTATCAGATTGACTAAATCTAAATAACATTGATGTTTTTTTTGGCTTTAATTTTGATATTGATCGTAAATATTTTTGTCGTAATTTGTTTTTTTGAGACAAGACAAATACAATGGTGATTACTTTCTTGCTATTTATTTTATTAACAAAGTGACAATAAGTTTGTATAAGCAAGTTGCATTTACTGTTATCCTTCCAGTTTGGAATAGGGCGATTATGTGCAGAATGCGATGATTTTGTTAAAGCTTTATTACATTTCATTAGCTTATTTTACTGAATTTTACGTTTCACTATATTTAATAAGTTCAGACCCAACGCCGCTTTATACAATAACCAAATCACTACTCTAGTTTATTTTTTCTAAACGAATATTGCATAATTCTTCAATTGATCTGCTTGAAAATGAAATGAAAATGAAATATTGTTTTCTACGACATTACACTTCTTATATCTCTGTATATTTAAGATAAACTTTTTCTTGTTATTTCGCACATCATAAAGTTTGAAACGCTTGTATCATTTTATTGTACTCATTAACATATTTATATAAATAATATCTAATGTGCGGGTACCCTGTAAGCGCCATTAATCATGCGGTTTGATACAATTGTCCTCAATTGAGTTGATACACCACCTGACTTATAAACTCTGCATTTCATAGTTCTTGCACGAAAGAACCCTGTATAGTGCTGCAATAGCCATTACTTCTTTGAGGGAAGTGGTCTATGTCAGCCAACAGCAGTTTCATATACCAAATGTTCTCTGTTCTTTAGTTATTCTGGAATGATATCATTTCCCAACCCCGATGCGAGCTAGAGTCCAAGATGGCGTCAAAGATGGCCGCCAATCCCTAAATATCTGATAATTACGGTTGTTATTTCCTTTTTAGTTTTTGTAATCAATTAAATTTTGCATATTTTCTTTTTTTTTTCAACTTACTATGCTATAATTTTGCTTTATTGATTTTTTTCTACGTCTTCATCGCCTAATTTAACGAATTAAGAATAAATTATGTGCAGATGGGTGTCCTTTTCTGAATATGTGTAACTTATTAGTTTATTCCTTAAAAACTGAATAACTTTCCATGATTTCGTTTAATAAGCTTTAACGATATCTACGCATTAAATAAGTAGAATAGCGAATTATGCCGATAAATATTGTTTTATTGATCTAAATTCATATACATTAGTGGGTGGGAAAGGTATTAGACGGAAGTCAACTTTGAATAAATACTTTTTGTTTATATTGTATCTTTATATTAAAAAATTAACAATTTTATTTAATTGTTAATGATTGAGAATCTTCTTCATAGAAAGCCCTGCGTGTGTCTAAATGTTGAATATTGTGTATGCACACAGATAAGGAACTGAATTTAAGACCGGCAATTCGGTTTTGCGATGGCCTTGTGTAGCCTTTGTTATGGATTTGTTTGCAAGTTTGTTTCTCCTTACTTATCATAAATGTTCATTTAAGTCTTCAAATGTGATTTTAATCATATTTTGTAGGTTCACGTTCAAACATAAGCTAAGCATTATTAGGAAATAAAATATCTATTTATTAATTTAAAGAATTTTCGACGAAGATTTAATCTCCACAACAAATATATGAGGTGATGTCTTTAAAGTAAACAATCTGTTGAGATCATATGTAATAATTCCTCTAACATGTTGTATTTCAAGACTTATACTAATTTATGAATAAGAAATTTCTATTATGCAGGTGTTGATTTTAAACTATCGAGTGCGTGCTTCTGTAATGCGAGCTCTTGTTTTAAGGCATTTGCTTAACATGATGTCATCTACAATGAACCATATATTGGATTTGTCTTTATTGATGACGATATAATAAACATTAAAAATGTAAAAATGTAAATTTGCTAAACATTTAAAATAGGGTGGTTATTCAGACAGTAAGTACTTTTCTGCTTATGAATAAAAATTTATATAAATATATATATTGAGTGAATATGAAAAATATAATCTATGAGGTCAATTTCTTTTTACTCGAATATTTCGACGATCTAGTCGCGCCGAGGTCTGTGTTGAAAGTTGCGTTGACCATCTCATAAGTCCATGTGACATTTAATTATGTCTTTGAAACTTGCACATTGTTTACACCATGGCCCCTCACACTTTAAATTGGATGTCTATAAGATTTGAAGAGATTCATGCCTATTCTTAACTTTTGAATTACGTTACACCTCAGATTAATTTCAAAATTCCATCGATATATGCGCTTTGAGACCTTGCACACTTGTTCACCATTATAATCTCAACCTGTTGTACAGAGGAGGTCACTGTATCAAGCTTTTTACGAATGATTTATGTCCCATTTTTACTATCGAAGCTCTGAGAAGTAGTCGAGCACGCTGTCCTAGGGGCGCTCCGTGTGTATGATTTTAGCGGTTTTGTTTCAGGTTGGTTTGTTAACTTCATGCGAGAGTTAAGAAGAGCTTCAAGTTGGAGAAAAAAGCTAATTTCTTTCCCTGGCGGGTACTTGATAGTGTATACTATGTGCTAGGACGTAGATAACTACCACATGACAGGCCCAATCAACCGAGTCTGCAATAGCGCATTGTTAACAGTGTATTTGTAATATAAGTCTTTCGGGATGTGTGTTTGTGTCGGTAGTTTTTAATCCGGATTCACAGGCAGAAACTCATATGTTGAATTTACCGATGCCACGTTCAGCCACCGAGATCGTTGCCGGGTGAGCAGGATGCAAGCAGTTTCCATACTAGTTTGCCCTTACTTCGCAGGACTGAAACTTCTGTACATAGGCAGAGCATGCGTTACAGTGGCGAACGTAGGAAACTATTTCATAGTTAATCGCAAACGGAAAGGTCACCTGCGCCCGTCCGGGAATCAAACACGGGTTGCCCGAATCAACAGTTCCCAACGCTCTACCATTGAGCCTAACCGACGACTTGATCCTTCGGAGTCATTGATTGCAAACGTTTTATGGTTGAGGATTGGATACTAGCTTCGTCGACTAAGAGACATGAGATATGTCTCTTCTGAACAGACCCATCAAACGAGTTTGAAATTATAACTTGCCATAGTTTAATTGCTCCTCAACAGGGGTCTTCTCTTTTCGGGATTTTACAATTCATAATGCCGAATGACAGTGTTAGTTTTCTTAGTTTACATGTTATATTTTACTTTTATATTGTTACTAGAGGGATTTTATGTTAAGTCTCTCTTACAAGTGTCACAACTGGTAAAGCTATTACTGTTGCATTAATAGGCACTTCCGCTACCTAGATGATATCCTTAACAAGTATAAATCGAATTTGATCAAGTGAAATCTTAGCATATATCCCGGTGAACGTAAAATGACATAAAACAAACTCTTATTTTTTGTCAAATTTAAAACAGTTTCTGTCGATTAACAATAACATAGTAACTAAAATCTATGATAATTGTTTTTTTTTAAATAATGTTGTTAACTGTTCACTGTACTTCATGTTGGCAACATCGAATATTGGGTATATATATTCTAAGTTAATTAGATTTGCCTGGGCCTACTGTCGTGTGGATGATTCCAATGAAACGTAAATTAATTTACTACTGCAAACTTCTTTAGACAAGCTATCGCTATCGAATAAATTTACTGTAAATATTTCTGTCATCGTAATTCAGATATATCTAAAATTTAATTGTGACTTTAAAAACTGCTTTTTACGTTAGGTATAAAGCAGGCCTGCATTATCATGTGGAGATGTAGCTTAATCCTGTGGCATGGCATGCTTTATAACTTTTGGATCCCCTTTTCAAAATTCCCCCCATTTTATTTAGGTTCCGCGGCTCATTGTTTTTTCTTGTCTAGTAGGGCACACATATTCTGTGTACTTGGAGGACCATACGCCGCTTTTTTATGAAATGACCACTAACGCTGTTCAACATTGAAGGTTCCATTATTACACACATTATAAACTGCTCTTTGCGGTTGTTTTTAAATGCTGTAAAAAGTTCACCATAAAACATGATTAAATGTTGAAGTTATGCTTAATTCGGTGCTAGGGGGTGTGTACTGTAGTTTGCACTTGACAGTGCCGTTCATGGAACAAAACTCAAATCTAACCTGAGCCTGCAAGCCATCTTTCATTTTTAACGTTTTGTGCGTTCTTTGAGTTGTTTAATTTACGTCTTCTGTCTTCGGTTTAGGTTGATGTTTATGTTGCTGCTGCCTTCCTTAAGGCACCGAGTACTTTGGTTATTGGAATAGGGCTGTACCTTTTAATGGTACATTATTTTACACGACCATGTATGTATTTT
This sequence comes from Ruditapes philippinarum, assembly GCF_026571515.1. Classification (NCBI taxonomy): domain Eukaryota; kingdom Metazoa; phylum Mollusca; class Bivalvia; order Venerida; family Veneridae; genus Ruditapes; species Ruditapes philippinarum. The sequence continues at coordinate 6,517 of NW_026851985.1, read as the reverse complement.
ATATTATTTCGTCTTATGTAACTATAACAATTGTTAGATTTTACTTAGGCCGGGGATTTATTTTTTTTACACGTATGTCGTATAGGAACATATGCCGGGTAGGTGGTTAAATTGCAAGGTTACCAGTTCCACACCCCCTAGCACCGGCCTTAAGCAGAATTCTCAATTTTACATAAACTGGTTCACTTGAAGGTACGAACGCTGATCGAGTGGTAATCTTCAGATGTAAAATGTTCGTTGCAATTTTCACGAGAATTACCAAACATAAATTGTCCACAAGAAATAGCTAGGAACAATGGGCGAAACTTTTAAAACCGGGATCAAAGGTCAAAATATAAATCTTTAAAATCAGGGTAACATATGCAGAAGGGTTATAATACCACTATATAAATAAAGGGTTTAGTATACGACTATTTAAAAAGAAATAGATAGAGATCACAACAATACTCGAAAAAAGGTCAAATAGAAGGAATATTAAATAACACAAATACAATTATAATGCCAGAAGACTGACCGGATCTTTCATTTCATATAACAATTGATGTTTTATCCGACTTCTATGCATTTTCATGAAAACCGAGGGTCAACAGAGTAATGATTTATGTAGATAAAATATCAAAACATTTTAAATGACTTGTTGTTGTCGAATTTAAGAAACTTTAAAAAGTAAAATTACATTTCATTTGACGATAAAAAGGTGATGTAACATATAAATAAGATGAACAGAAGTTGTTTTGCGATACATTGCTAACTTTCAAATCCTTAGGTGAACTTACAGACAAAGTCATGCTTATTCAAATTGGTAACACATTTTTGAACAGATTTTTTTAGATCTGACAGGATACCTGTAATAGCCATCAACACTTTGAAAAATCACCTTATGTTTATTAACTTACGTAATATATTGTCAGTTCCGATGATAATCAGTATAATCGACGGGTCAGGATTTATTCATAGTGGGTGGGGTACGATTTGAAGCACTAATTTCATTAAATACCAGAAATTCAAATTTATCATATTCCTGGTTGCTATTATGTTCAGATTCAGTTACATGGACTATACTAAAAAGCTATAATGTTGACAGGAAACAACAAAAAAAAAATGGGAATTATTGATCAGAACAAATAAGTACAAGTTACAACCTTACAGTTGAAACAACTAATGTAAGTACCGCCTTTCATTTTATATGTTTACTTCATTATTAAAAAAGAAAGAATTTCTTTAAGATCTGATATGAATTGCATTACTCTTATGAATTACATACAATAGGTCGAATAACAAAGCATAAGTGATAGATACTTCAATGTTTTAATCTAAGACAAGAATATCATAAGCAAAAAGAACCCATATGTTTAGCATTATTTTGCTTTTTACGCTTATACAAAAAGCAAAAAGCAAACTGTTTTCTCAAAACAAATTTAAATCTCTCGGTCGCTAATAAAACGCTTTAGAATTGCATTATCTGCCCGTGCAAAAATTTCAGCTTGAAATACACAAAAGTTGGAAAACAAATATGAGCAGAATATTTATAACTTCTTAGGGAATATTTAGGGATTTGGCGGCCATCTTTGTCGCCATCTTGGATTTTAAGCTACGCATTTAACTTGAACAAATGAATATTCATTCCGGAAACTTACAGACCCAGACGAACAAATTTGGTATATGAAAACTTGCTGTTGGGCTGACATAACCACTTCGGTGTACATTTTACCCTATGAATTTTTGCAGCACTATATTGTCCGAAGTTATCTTCATTTAAACAATTTCAAGCAATTGCGGAAGGACACATACTTCAAACCAAGATATCAATAATTCATATGCCCGACATTTTGACAATAAGTTTTTTAAAATAAGTATTCAGCTAATGAGTGTCAATTCGACAAACGTTCTATCTTGAGATAAAACACCTGGTGCACTGCTTTATCACACGATCATAGAGTCAATAATTCTGTTCTTTATCTCAGACAATTGAGATGCTAATCTTATGTGGCAGCAGAGTGAATATAATTTCCCAACGGTAGTATCATCTGTTCACAAGGCTAGTGAATATTAAGCGATTGCATTCCTCTTTATATTCTAAAAGAAAAGAATTATGTTTGTCTTTATAAAAGCAAATTGTGATACAGAAATAAACCATTTCTACCATACTTAACTGTAAAGCTGCATTACTTTCATACGAGCAAATAATTTTAAGATAACAAACTTTGAGAAAAATCATCTTATATTTCAAGAACAGGAAAATTCAAGTTATGATTTACATGTTAATATATGCAATAAATGACTGACTTTGGAATATTATCATCATGTTTCTACTTCGTGACTAACGCTGAAAAGGCAATTTTGCATTTTGTATCTTTATTTAGTACTTTACGTGGATTTAAAGTGATGTTTGCAATTATCAAAATACTTTCCTTGTTCAGTTGAAAATATTTTACCTTTTAATTCATTATTGTATTTGCCTCTACAGTGTACCGGCTACTTAAAGGAATCTTTTTCTCGTTTGTCTGTCTGTCGGTTCGTCCGCCTGTCCGTCCGTCACAAAACTTGTCCGGACAACTTCTCAGAAATAACTGGTGCAGTTTCACCTAAACTTTACAGGCATGATCAGTACTAAAAATAGAGAGAAAGGGAATCTGTATAGAAAGTCCAAAAATGGCACAAATGAACCATGTTGGCTAGCTTGTAAATGATGAGTTACAGGGAAATGTCAAGTATTGTTATCACAGTCGCCCTAACATGCGGCGATTAAGCAAATTCAACATTTAAACACGAAAAATGTGAACATGTATGAATTTAGAACAATCCGCAGATGGTTTTCATACGGCGGTAAACATCGAGTACCTTCAATGAGACACGTTAGTTTGTGAAAAGTGGGGTATCGTTCCCATGTAAAAAATGCTTGTTCCCTACACGAGACGACAATGGACGGAAGTAAACAAAATGGAAAAGTATAATTTCGCATATCGTCGTCATTGTCCGGTTCAATGATTTTGTCAGAGTTTTAACACTTTATTGATTTTTATTTTTAAGCTTGTACTGACTGCTCATCCTATATCACTAATACAATTTCAATGAAATTTTACAGGCTTGATCTGTAGCTCAAGCACTTGCGCATATTATATGTTGTTCTTTTATTTTCGGTTGAATGATACTTTCAGAATAATGGTCTATTAATGATTTTTTTTAATTTCCAACTACTCTTTTTATACCACAAATGAAATTTCAGTGAAACGTTACAGGATTGATTGTCAGCTCAAGTACTTGCGCATATTACACGGGTTTTCTGCTTGAAAGATTTTTGGCCGACTTATGGCCCTTAGATAAAAAAAATGTAACTAAAGTTTTATCGGGATACCACTCCAATACTAACGCAGTTTCATTTTATCAGTATACAAGAGGTTTGATCGATAGCTTCAAGTACTTGCACATATTCACAGATTTTCCGCTTGCGGAATGAATTTTTCGCTAGTTTATACCCTTGAATAAAAAAACCGCGTTTTCCCATGTTCAAGATTTTTGTCCCTACGACACAGCGATGCAACATGCAATTGGCATATCATAGACGGACACAGTAATTAATGCACTGATCGCGTCTTATTCAAAATATTTCATGAAACCTCAAGTCAATCGTAGGCATGCTTTCTTTAAGCGTTATTACTTTCTTTTTCAGTCTACATCTGATTTATGTTTCTGTGCAAAGATGGGGCAAGTAAAAACGGCTGATCTGTATTTGAAGCGAGGAGGTGATTTGATGCGCCGGTTTACGTGAGCGCAATGCGTTGGAATGAGGGTAATGTAGAAAAGCTGGTTAAAAGATAACCGCTTTGTTGGGGGTACGGATAACTTACAGTCGATATAAAGGTAAGTGTGTAGTGGTGTTAGGTAACAAGAGAGCCGTTATAGGTTATACAGATGCTCATAGACGTGCGTTATCGAAGTCAATGATTGTTTAGAGTATACGTCCGTAGCGTTACTACTTCTATTAAAAGGATAACACTATTTAATTCTCGAATAATTTTGGTACTGCATTTAAATTCAGACGATTGCCTTCTTTTAAATTTCTCCAAAAGGATTGCAAAATGTATATTTCAAAAGAGAAACAAACGGTATTTTTGACGAGGCTTTATACAAAACTTGCCAAGGATATGTTTTCTCACCACATGTTAAAATCAAAAGTTAAATACGAGAGTTGCACAAGTATTTTGGAAAAAAAAAACAACAACTTAGGCCAAGTTAGATTGTGGATAACGCATGCAACTAGGATATCAACTGATGTTCAAGACATGTGACATAATTTCGCTTTATGCGAAGTCGTAATAACGTTATGCACATTGATTTGCTAAATAAAATAATGCTTCAATAATAATTCCATTTTGGTTGGATAAACATGATCCCCTCTCAAAATTTCATTTTGTTTAGTTTCACTCATTGTATTCTCGTTTAGGGCACACGCAAATTTTAACCTGGGGGTAATATGCCGCTTTTCACAGAATGGCAATAAAGTGTCACATTGAAGGTTCCATGATAACCGCCATATGAACACATCCACAGATGTTAAAAAATCTTAAGTGTACCAGTTCATGTTTTATGTGAATTCTGCTGAAGCCGGTGCTAAGAGGCGTGGACGGTAGCTTGCAGTTACCACTACCGTCCATGAACAGGTTTAATCAAACTGAGCCTGCAACATTTTCATGTTTTCCGTGTTGGACTTCTGTTAAGGATTATTTTACTAATAGGCATTATTATAATGTGTAATGATACCAAGCAATAATCTTTCTTCTCTCAATTCAATTCGATAAAAGTTGCTGTTGTTGTCTTACTTAGGACATTATTTATTCTGCAAAAAGTCTCAATCTGAAACTTAAAGTAAGCAAAATAGCAAACTATAACTTTTCTGCTGAAGAGAAAAAAGTAATACAACCTTTCAAGAATGTATTAAATAGAAAGGTATGAGTTATTTCATTGAAATAATGGATACACGAACTTTGTTTGAAATTTGGCAAGTATATAAACTGTAACCTAAATCTGGGTATAAACTATAACAAAATTGGATGAAAGTCGCTAGGTCTATGCTGTAACCCTTCAAAATTAACCTCACTCTATACTGTAACATTGTTTATTTTTTTCAAATGCATTTTACAACAGGAAAATAGGTTCAACTGGTCATTTACTTTAATAAACGTTTCTAAACATAAAGGACTAACGTTTTGTAGATTTACTTTATCTAGGCATGCTTAAATAATGTCGGAATGGGAGAAAAATGCGTTTGTCTCTCGATTCAAATTTTTAAACCGTCAAATCTGCACATTTATGAGACAATAAAGAGATAAATCTGCGGTGCAGGGTCTGAAGAAATATATGACTAGATACCGGATTGTGTTCCTTACAAGCAAAGCACAAAAACATCTTTTAGAAACTGAACTACTAGTATAGTATGGACCTGAATAAAAATCACCTACCTCTCTTCCCATAAATAATCCTCCATCTTGAAAATTCTATACTGTAACCGAAAAACGCGATACTGTAACACGTTCCCTACGGTGAAGATATGCTATTCTTTTAAAGTGTCATTAAAATAACTTACAAACGTTTAGAAAATGAACAGCTCTACTTGACCTGTAATAAAGTACGCAGATTCGCAAACATAGTTTGTGCGTTCTTTTATTTAAAATTAATAATAAAGTTTAACGATATATTTGGTAAGAACTGTATAGGTTTTGATAAATTATTTGCAATAGAAATATTTTACTTAAACATGAGCATAGTTTATATACAGAAATGTATTGAAATCCATGAAATTCTTACTGAATATGTCTAACTTGAATAAAAGAATGAATAAACTATGAACGGGAAGCTGCGTTCCCTATTAAAGGTGAAGTAAAGTTGATCCTTTCTTTACAAAAATCTCCCAGTTTTTGGCCATATATATTAATATGGTGACCAGCTATAGTGTGTAGAATTTTAAACACAACATATATTCTTTCTGTGAAGTCAGATCATGTATTTTTTATAGCTACAACGAGATTTTTTAATATGTTTTCTAATATTATATTTGAGCATATTATAACTTTAAGTTAACTGTGGACTGGTCAACATGTTTAACTGTTTCACCCCAGGCATCGAATGGTTCCATCAATGTCGCTATTCGGTAATCAAACGTCGATCGGCTCGATGTGCGGTAGTTTTTTAGGAATTTAGTTGTAAAATATTTACAAATACAACAGTTGTAAATAAGTAATGTTATTAGAATGTTGTTTTGATATATATTATATATTGATTGTAGTATTTTCATGGGTGTTTGTGGAACAGTCAAAAATGTCACTCGTCTAAATTCGCAGATAAATAGGAAATATAATATAAATGTGTCATTTTGCTGCGCTGCATCTGTCGGGCTGATTGGTCTTAAGTTGTTGTTATGTTATCTTTTTCTGTGAGACACATGACGTTATTGAGCATAGATTCACCCGCCATTTTAGATAAGTTGAAAGTGTGGCATTATCGAGTTTTAATCAATTTT
>NW_026851984.1:15000-162166 GCF_026571515.1 Ruditapes philippinarum | reverse complement strand
TATAAGTTAAAAACATTGAGAAAAATAATCTTGAAAAAGTTATACGGGTAAATCTTAATACCATTTTATATCAGATCTATCAATGATATACTAGTATTACACAATACGCATAAAATAATTTCTATACTCAATATCCATGCAGTTGAGACAAACATATCAATAATATAAATGATATTTTTAAATGAGATTATTGTTCGTTTACACAATACATGTATTTATTTCTTCATAAATATTTACAGACAAAATAACAATATGTAAACGCATTCACGATTGAGATGAAAGCTTATATGAAACTCACTCCTGTAAAAACATATTAACAATTTATTTTATTAACAACATGATATATTTTTTGTAGTAACAGTTCATTGTACCTGCATTTAATTTCTTCCATATATTTACAAGAAGATAATATATATATATATTAAATACCTTCTTCGAGATTCTTGTTACTTAAATATGTCATAAAGATATATTAATTCGAAGATATTAGAAAGTTATGATTCAAATGTTATACATTCAATGGATTTTAAAAAAATATTTGTAAACGAATTACCTTTGTAAACTGCTGTTCTGTAAATATTATATATACTCTTTTAACATTTATATTATTCTTACTGCTTTATTTGAAGAAATAAGATACTTTTATGACATGTGCATATACATGTATTGATGAAGACAAATTGTAGTAGGTATATTGGTAGAATGATATTATGTTAATATATGTAATGTAAATATGTAGCGTAATTACATTTCGACAACGTGCTGTTTCAGATATTTTCTCTATGAAAAAAAAAATAAAAGTGCATAGTAGAATAAAGAGTCGCAGTTTTGTGACCACATTACAGTGCCTTCAGCCGGTATGGATACGAAACGTTTCGCTGAAAACGTTTATTATGTTTGTTATTAATCTTATTGAAAGACACATATTTTTTTCCGTTTCGTTTTGATGTTTCATCTGCCACAGTACTTATCCTCAGGGTTAAAGGGGAAACATAAAAGAGATGTGATAGAAATAATTAGCTTAGTTGAAGCTATATTATGGTTATATCAGCATAATTATCTAGTAAAGGGGTGAATTGCATTACTTTACTATTATCTTCCTATACCTTTTACGAGCTAATAAACGCCAAATGAGATAATTTTGCGGAATGGGCGATTGAAAGCCGTAATTAAAGGAAATGATTAAAGAAGATAAATCCTATATATGACATCATAAAGATCCAGGCTACATTTAATTGTCATAAAACACAAAACTTGTGTGTATGAAACTAAGTATATCTCATTCAGAAACATTTATTGCTTCGTTCATAATTATAACATGTCGAATACTAAACTTAATCTGTCCTCAATCTGTCCTGTCCCGACGTAATAAACATGAACATGAACACTAAACGTGAAAGTTAAATGGGATTTTAAATAGCATGTAAGGTACACTTATCATATGATAAGATATGTTATTAAAACGTTTATGAATCTATTAAATAAAAAGGACGTAAGAATGTTATGAAAAGTAATGATAAATGGTATTGACGCCAAACTCAGCGAAATTCTAGCAGGTCGGTTTCACGCTTATGAGATCCACGCTGAGTATTTACTTTTTTAAACAACTTGATATGCATGTACTCGTATATTTGCAACATTCAAGAAGGAGATGATTGACAGAAAAATATCCATGCAAGCTATACAAACGGGGCATCGTCTCCTAGATATCATATATATTTTTGATCTATATTATATTAGTTTACACGTAACAATCATTTTGAATTATTACCTTGCGTATTAACTTAACAACTGTGAGTTCTTTTTAAATGTCATAAATTATCGCATAACAATGCAATATAAGGCAAAAGAGTTCAATGAGATAATTGTTTATGTAAGATATAATATGAAATCAACTTTTATTTTACTTCAGTTCGTTTTCTGGTCGCAATTGCACCCTCCTATCAGTACTATATTAATAAGCATACATTAGAATTAAATCTTATTTTATAAGAAAAAATCTATTAAACATATGAATGAAAAAGTATCATCGAATTCTCTAATTCAGACACAAACAGCAATAAGACATCTGTATGTTATGACAATATAATGTGTCGTTGATAAGATTTCTCGGAATCTTATATTTATTACTATTCTTTTAATTGGTTTAAACATATTGTTATTCAACGTATAAGTTATATACATGTTTTTATTTACAACTTAAAGCAGAAAGGAATTGGACCGAGAGCTACACTAGCCCATGGTATTCATCTCCTTATTCTTTTAATACATTACTAAACAAAAAACACATATTATTTCATGTTTTACTTTATACAGATTTATTCTATTTTAACGAAACATTTTGCTTTCCGATGCATGTTTTTAAATTTGCTTTCTAACATATCTTTAAAAAAAAGAATTGTTAAACAATTACTAAGCATACATTTTGTACGATCTGCCATAAGTGCCTAAAATAAAGATTCAGCTATTTATTCAGCGTTTATTGATGTGAACAACGTGCTTGTTATTGAAATATTGTAATCGTAATCGTAGTTAATTATTTCACGCCTGTGCAATTAACAATGAAATGGTGATGTATTATCAAGAACTTGCATTAAAGTAAACACAACATGAAAGAAAATGGTTTGAAGAATGTCTTGACAACGCTCTTTCGCACACAGTTAAATGTTCTGTCAAATTACCTTGTTTTAATAATAAGTGACAAAGTCACAACAAGCTTGCATATTATTTGAAGCATATTTTTAACCACTTCATTTAATATAATCGTTCAGGATAGAAATTTGATATTGTTAAAGGTATAAGATATATAGTAAAATAGCTAATATAGCGTCTCTTTAATAACATGATTTTTTGTTTCCATTTTTCAATATAATATTTATATGCCAAAAGAAGATTAAATATAACTGTTGATTCTGGAAAGATTAAGGATAATGGACATTTCAAATGTTGTTCCCGGAATAAAATTGATATTTATGAGTCTTATATTCATACTAAATGATAGGTTTCAATCCGATATGCTTGATAATTGATTTAGAAGAAAATTATTGTTTGGAAAACTGTCAAGCATTAGATATAAATAGAATGATAGATAAGGTTAAGATTCTTTCCACAACACAGCAAATGGAAATTGTATTGAAGTTAAACCTTTTCGCGTGCACGTTAGTCTTAGACTTAAAAAGCAAGCTCAAGATAAGATATTCAGTTTAAGATTGATATTAAGGAATCACCTATAATTACAGTAAAGAGGAACCTTAATTTAAATTACCGGTAGTTGTTTTTAAATAATTTAAATGAAAGCAAACAAATGGCACCTTCTTTCATATTGCAGTTTGAATCTAACACAATTTTTATGCTTAATAATATTTCTGGTATTAAGACTTTCGTTACTGGATGGTAGTTAATGTAAACATCTCGCTTAAAATATATGAACGGGGAATTAACATTATTACATTTATATTAATATTTATTTTTATCAATGACATATTAGTTTGTATTTTATATATAAATACTTCAAATTATTAATTATTTAAATTAGCAAAAACCCTGAAGTAAACGTTAATCAAAGTCACGTGAATTTTTACTGCATTGTAGTCTAGTGAAGTTAGCAGAATAGAATGCAAACATATAACTGGTTGGATATCTTACAAATTGATTCGATTGTACTAAGTGAATCTTGAAATAAAAGTCCTGCTTTTTTGAAAACTAATTGCACAAAGGCTCCTGTCAGGTACTTTGATCAGGATTCTGGCCAAGACCACTTCCATTTCAAATTAGCAAGTTTATTGGAAACGATCAATTGTAGTGTGCAAATAAATTCTGTCTTATAGAGCATTGTCTGTTAATTATTATGTTTAATTCGCTTTAAAACATGTTTAATTACTTTGAGTAAAACACATTAACAATATATTGTATAAAAATTACAATGTAAGATAATGACAATTTGAGATTAATGATAAACATGCCAGTCACGTGCTGGATCGAAGAAAAGTTTCTGCATATTATCAATCAAATTGACTGCTGTATAATTTGTTTACCAACTTGGATAATGTTGACATAAATAAGACTATCAATCTCTGTAAATGACAGGTATCAATTTGATACGCATTAGCACTGATCAGAAAGTTGTTTTAGCACTGCAGTATATGTTGAAGAATAGCAAACGAAACATATACACTTAACATACTGCCGGATTGCATATTTAAAGCAGTTAAACTGAAAATGATAATTGTATGTAAAACCGGATTATTGATAAGCAAGCTAATATGAAAAATGCACGCAAGCATTATCAATAATGAAAAAAAAATTGATCTAATAAATAGAGAATAACATGCTACTGTCTTTTGATATCAATTTTATCAGGCGAGGCTGATATGGGCTAGAAAGGGCGAGGCTTGCCGAGCCCTTTCTGCCCATATCAGCCGAGCCTGATAAAATTGATATCAAAAGACAGTAGCATGTTTTTCTATTTATCATTTAGCACATAATAACTGTCAAAATAAAAAAATAATCTACTTTTAAATAGCGAATTTCGTTAAAAAGGGGGATTTTTGTTCAAAGAAATAATTCTTGAAAACAAATTCCTCCGCCCCTGAAACTTGGAATTTGTTATTGGCGGCCATTTTTCTTTCGACTCGGATAAAAGATACAACAGAATGTAGGCCTAATACGATAAAATTCTTACCTTTAATTTAAACATCGATCCAAAAATCCACTTAAAATCACATAAACTAAACTTTACTGCAATTTTTGTCTTGAATTGTCAAATTCAAAATTTCACGATGACTTCAATCAAAGAAAAGTCAAATCGGCAATCAAACACAAGCTACACAAACATGCGTCTTATTTTTTAAACGAAACAATGTGTTCGTTAATTAAATAATAATCCGGCGAAATAAAGTAAACATTTACAAGTTCTCAAAGAAAATCGTCTAGCCTGTCTGTTATGATTACATGTATAGTATGACGTGAACATCGATGATGTCATTTGCAATATAAATTATGACGTCACATTTAGTTTGTGCTAAAACTATTCGCTATCTAATTTATTCGTAATTGAAATCGAAATGATAAATATCGCACATTGATTCAAGACTTGTAAGGGTATGAGATTACATAGTAGAATTCACATGCTGATGAAAATGAGAATATAAGCAATTGAAAAAAGTCCGTTAAAATGGGCGGGGCTTATTTTTGATATCAGGTTACTGACCTGATATCAAAAATAATTATCAGGCAAGTGTTATCGGGCAGTTACCATAGTAGTTGCATGATAAATGACGAAATGTCTAGAATATATAATTGGTATAATTATACCCTGTCCTGTTTATCAAATGTTGTATACTATTGTAAAAAGCATATGTTTCAAACATACATACCCCTGATATGAGAATCATACTTATGGAAAGCAAACATTAATACTACAATGGTATCTTTTCTAAAATGTAACAAATTCTACAATGCAGCAATAAGATATATCTAATGTGAGAGCACGTTTATATTTATTTAACTGCAATAACATGTTTTCAGACTTAACATAACATAAACATAAGCTGTACAAGTTTAAGAAAATTCCCGCCTATTGCTTTTTTTTGTATACTAATCGTAACTATGCAGTATCATGTCATTGACAGCAAACTTTAAAGGTTTATTCAAATAAATAGTAAGCATAGGTTATTATCATGAGTAGCTATGCAGTACTTACAATAGCCCAATGTTCTTCTAGGAAACTAACTTCATTGTGTAAGACAAAAAAGCTACATTTTTACAATAAAATTATCACAAATGCATTGTTATTTGAGATAACAGTCGACTGATATATTAATCAAATATTAGACTGTTTACAACGTGATTGTCAATATCCTTGAACAAATAATCAGTGAATATGCGGCGTCAATCAATCTCACAATTCAATTAGGCAGCATGGATGTCCACATTCTTTTCTTAAAGAATTATTGTTATCACAAGAAACATGATTCTGGAGAATAAACTCAGATAAAGATACATAACAGCGTGTTCTTGTGAAGTGGAAGTAAGTAGTTAATTCCATGTTTAAATGAAGTAAACCAATATTGTAAGATAACTCTGCCTAAAATCCATTGCATATAACTTAACATTCTTACATGCATCATAGAAAATACATTTATTGCGGTTATAAAGAAAATAGATAGGAACAATATATATGTTCTAGCGTAAGAAAAACATAATTAATTTGAGTTTTGATATTTACATTCTCTAGAGGGTGAAAGATGTGCATAAATAAATATTAAGAAGAGGTAAAATCTTAATGTCACTTAAAAATGGTCGAAATAATCTCTTGCATCACTTGGCCGTCTTTTGCTTTACATACAAGCATCCATTTCTGAATGATTTAGCTCATATGTCTTGTTACATAACGCATTATATTAAATTGTGTCAAAGATAAGCATCAAGTTTTATACATGCATCTTTATGAAGGAAGGTATAATATAAATGTATTATATGTACTAGTCTGCTCATGTGCATATTACTCGGCACTTATATCATCTTAATACTGCCATTACACTTAACATTTCCATCATAAGCGCTTACATCTAGAAAATAATGATATGTTATTAGTATTATTACCAGACGTAGAATATTAAATAGAGAGAAAAAAGAATCAATAAAGAAAGCCCAACACAGCAAAATGGACAGTAATTGTTAGTGCAAGTTACGTCCACGCCCTTAGCACCGGCTTAAGCTGTATTCAACATTTAACATGAACTGGTAAAATTTGGAATTTGAAACATCCACAGATGCGTCCATATGGCGGTTATCATTGAACCTTCAAAGTGACATGTGAGTGCCATTCCATGAAAAGAGTCATATGGTCCCCAATTAAAAAAATGCGTGTGCCCTTAAGGAGAAAACAATGGGCGGAACAAAATAAAATTTTGAAAGGGGATAAGATGTTATGAAGCATGCATATCACAGATATGACGTCAAAAGACAACTTTAAAAAGCAGGCCGCATATCCTTAAGGTGATCTTACAGTATTCAAGTGAGGATTACTGGAACAACCAAACAAGAAAAAAGCCGAATAGAAAGAACTAAAATACAACAAGCACTAAATTATGTCGTCGTCAAGGCTCGAAAATATAACATCCCTGATTGAATGTTTTTACTTTTTACAGCCTCCACATTATATTGTTGAAGATTTTTGTGGGTCACATATTCATTTAGATATGTTTGCATTATATTACGCTAGATATGCATAGAATCTTTACTTTCCAGAATGCTGCATAATTTGCCAGACTTTTATTCTCTTATCACTACTGAACTACATTACTGTAGCAGCCCATTTTTTAGATATATACAGAAACTTTTATGTATCAGCTTGATCAGCTTTTCGGATCAGATCGTCTTTATCTATTCATAAGCAAAGTTTTTGCTTAAACGACGTTTGCGTAAATACTTCAAAACTATGATACTGTTATTTGTTATTCATCTACGAAACGATATCAATGTCGATTCTCTGAATATGTTTTATATTTATAGGTACCTCGCCTTAAAAGTAGAAAACATCGCATAAAGGCTGTATTACATATTTAAACAATAAAGACTTTGCCAGTAAATGGTCTATACAATTAGAAATTATTACATTTTGTGTACAACAAATTACTTTTATAACACAAAGGAAGGTTTATGTAAAAAATATAAAATGTTTTAGATATAAGTACATTATACAATAGTTTTTGATAACATATTTCATACATTTGACTTCATTGCTGTTGTCACTTATAGTTTTTATTTCTTTTACTGTAAACTTTTAAAGTTTAAAATGGTTGACAATGAAAGAAAAGATCCGAATGATATACGACTGCCCTTTAAAGATAACTCGAAATAAATCATGGACAAAGGATATAAATCTTGATGTTCTTACCATTTTTGTTAGCATCAGGTGTATAGTTTAATTGTTTCAGTAATCTTAGACCCCCTTGCCAATACCCCAAAAAGTAACATTACGAAATCTTTGTTGACTTTGAAACAAACATTTCATAATATAAATGTTTAGCAAAGTATTTTTGGTCATGTTTTCTTTTTTCTATTTACCGGATAACAAAAGTTTATCATGCAAGATATTTAGCTAAATAAAAAGACAACAGATTAAATCCAATAAATAAATAAATAAATAAATAGCATAAAATAAAAAATAAAAGGAAAATATGAAAAGAAATAAAGAATGCCTCACTATTAAGGGATAAACGCGTAAACATGCTTTGAGATCGTGACATTTTAAGTAACTGTCCTGTTATATTTGTATTTTGTATATTGCTTCAGTTCATCATGATTTTTAGAATATAATTATTTTATTTTACTTTGATCTTGTGCATTTGAGAAAATGATTTGATATGATAAAAAGATCCACAAAGTAATTAGTTTTATACTTTTAAACATACATATGATGTTCATGTATATTTCGTGGTTTTTAAGAAATATACACCTGACGTTAAGTATAAATCATTGATATCTTCTCATTTTTTCAATCAATTGATTGGTGTATTTAATGTTTATGATATTGTTGACATAAAGTGGTCAATCCATCTTACGTCGTAGCGACAGGAACTTTATATATGTATTATAAAAAAACATTGCATTTTGTTATATTAAAAATAGTATTGTAAATTGTATATTTAATTGAAATTATCTATTGGAGGAATGGAGTACAACTGATATCAATTTTAACATAATTTTCCGAGACATACATGATAACATAATCTATATGAACTAGTATGATTTTTAGTATAAAATATCGGTGTTTGTTTCAAAGGCAAGTTATATTTGAGTAGCATGCGCTTGTACATTGGTAATTTTATAAAGAAGTTCACATTGATTAACTCTATCCGTCATTTTGTTTCAAGATAAACAATCATAAACCTGACCCGTAAGTTATAGACTGTTGTTAATGCTAAGTGAATAAATACCTGCCAAAGGAGCATTGTAAACATTGTAAGTGTTGAAGTATTGATATTAACTGAAGTGTTTATGACACAATTCTCAGTTTTAATCAAGTAACTGATACGATATCGAAGTTGTACTCCAGGTATACTTTCAAACACACCACATCATGTTGTTCATGTTGTTCATGTTTCTATCGATATTTATGTAAACTTCCTTAAGAGGCGCTAGCGATCCTATACAGCTGTAACGCCAGCCATGAACAAGTGAAAATTAAACCAAGCCTTAATTTTTAATCGTATTCTACTATAAAATCGTACATAACTATCACTAAATTTTGTGAGCTCATACTTCTCAACTTCATCAATTAACTACTCCCAGATGAGGTTGAGGAAGTTATCAAGCTAACAAATTGTTAGACGGTTGTTCTAGTGAGGTGTCCACCGTGCCTATAATTACGAACCGGCACATAGTTCAAACACCAACAACATAAAACGTTTAAAACAAGCATACTGCTCTTGTATTATTTCGTGCCCTACTTAATACTTAGTTTATTTTTACTTTTTTGTTCTATCTTAAATGAATTCTAGCTTTCGTATGTCTTCTTCAAACACAATATAAATAAGTGTATAATATTCATAACGTCTTTTATGTTTATTAGTTATTGGTCAAAATGTTAAAAAAATACATGTTCAAGAAAAACAACCAACAATTCTTTTTTATATAATGTTACATCTTTACAATCAGCTTAAACCAGTTTTTTTTAAATATTCACCTGTTATGTTGATTGAATGAGATATCATAAAATTGAAAAGGAGACGCTGAACTTTAAGAACCGATTGTTCTAGGTCACATATTTTAACATATAAACGGTAAGGGAAAACCTATTTTAGGAGAATTTTATTATGATAACTCTTCACAATGTTCAGTCAAAATTATTTTCAGGGGATCTATAAAACGGCATTTGAATTAATAGGCACAAAAGTTATTCAGAATATCAAGGGGGTTATTAAAAGAATTGCGCCAGCAATTAAGAAATTAACTATGTAAGCCATATGTGTAATTGTAAAAGCTGTAAATAAATATAATTGTAGATTCTGCGCGTAAAGGAACGTCGCTTTAAAACAAACTATGTACGCATGTTATTGTCTTTGTTTTGTTTTTAAATTCATATAATTTTTTAAAATAGTTTAAAACTTATTTCATTCAGTATATAAAAGAAAAATATTGGGCACTTTCAAATTATTTTATGTATAAATTTGCGTAATTAATTTATAATAACCATTGAGTATTTCGAAAATAATTTTGAGAGTTGGATTCATTTTATAATTATAATGCATCTAAGAAAAGTGATTAACTCTTTTTAAATTTATATTTGTTCACACTCATTTATGTACAAATACTTGCATTTACAAGTTTTATATGGACGTTGTATTTTACGTTTGAAATGACTTTTTCGTTTTTATGTGCAAACGTTTGAAAATGTTAATGGTATTTTACTTTCAAAGTAAATAGATAGGCACTTTGTCTTTCTTCTACTCTAATCCTTTCAGAAGTAAATTCATCCCTAAGGATAAACTTGTATGTGTTTTTCTTTTTCGATTCTAGGAAGCCGGTTATTGACAAATACGAACGATACTATTATGTGAACAAATGTAATGCTATGAGTATAAAAGGCTTTTATAGGTATATTTTTCTGTCATATTGTATGTATTTAAAACTTTGTTGTTTTCCATATTTTATAGATACTTGTACTAAAAATAAGTGGTGGGAAGGACAAAACTGATTGATCAATATGGACACTTCTATCGCTTAAGATATATAAAAAAGGTGACGCAGTTATCGTTAAAGGTATGATCGTCATGAAGAAATTGGCTTGATGTATTTTACTAGGGAGGAGAGTGTTTGGACATAAGTTTATCAGCTCTTCATTTTGGTGTACGAACTTTCGAAACACCTCACGATCGTTTTTAAAGAAATATTAATGTAAATAAAATGTTAAATAGTTTCAAAAAGCATACAGAACAATGTTTAGAAAGTTATAGTTTAAATAATTACCTTTGAATAATACTTTTACGTGAAATAAAAAGAAAATCAATAAACATAGAAACAGATTCACTATTCTTTCAACAAGGTGCACATTTTTCGATAGCTACCCTTTTTTCTCAAATAGGAATTCTCGGATGGAGTTCGTTTTTTTCCTCAAAATTAGACTTTAGTCAGTTCATGTTCTCCAAAATATATTGTTTTTGTTATCATCATGTTTAAGCAATTAGTCTAAGATATTGCTTAGAGGAGTTGCCTTATTTATATCATTGATTTATAATATTTCTCATTCTGCATTACCAAATTTATACGAATTGTAAATGTTTTCTACATACAGGAAGCCGAAAATTATTTTTAATCAAATATACTTTTAATTATAAATACGTACAAATGTATTAAACTTAGAAATTGCATACATATAATGAATGATGTTCTTAAAGATTTGTATGCGATTGGAATATTGATCAATTTCTCATCAATAAAAATTAATGGAATGCACCTCATTAAACTGAAGTTCAACCTATATGCAACTCACCAAGTTTTAATTTAAAAGCAGAATCAATAAAATGTCTGCAATTTATTTTCATGCTTCGTGGTAAGGCTTTAGATTCACCTTGTTATGTAGTTTTATTATCCCTGAAACATAGTTCTTGACTTTATTTGACTTGAGTTTCTTTGAAACCATCTGAAAAGTTTATTTGAAAAACATAAGTTCAGATTTTGTATAAGCTGCCTCTGTATTTTAGTTTCTGAGGTTGTGTTTGCCCTTCTATCATGATCTTTAATTACTATTACTTTACATATGGGTGCAATATTTTGAGGTACAGAATTATATACTAGTTTGTTACTGCACGACCTGTACAAAACTGTGTTATTTTCCGCCGATATATAAATAAATTTAGCCGAATCACACCGTTTGTATGAACTTGAAATTCGTTAAGCGTTGAAAAGAGTTCAGAGTAAAAAGTGTATTTAGCATCATGTGGTGCAAGAAATATATGTGAGTTTGTTTGTTTTGTTTGTTTGTTTCATTTTACGCCTTTTCCCAACATAATTTCAGTCATATAGGCGGGTAGTTTCCATATAGTCTCCATCGTTCCTGGAGAGTTACACTACTACAGTACTAGACTACCTTCCTCCGCGCTAAACTACCAAAGCATCTCCCGGAGATCGAACCCACACCAGAGAGGTAACTGGATAAGAAGTCATCGACTCTAATCCTCGACTACGAAGGCGGTTTATGTGGTGCAAGAAATATATGTGAGTAACAAAGGAAAAGAGGAACTTTTAAGGCTCGCAATAGCAACTACACCAAAGTTGGATTGTAGTATTCAATATAAAAGTTTCCTAACGTTTAGTATGAAACGATGTTTCGATAGATATTCAAGGATATGTGAATATCGACAGTATTTTACCTTGATATGATATGCAGTCATTCATTATAAATTAATTCTTTCTGAATAAAACTGGAATTGTTATCTATGATATTGATATTGCATTGAATATATGTGACATATCAAAGACTTTTTTCAGATATTTACATTAATCAGGAGAAATCGTTTTCTTGCAAAAAGCATGACACAACGGATCGTGACAATTTGACATTTATTCAAATCAGCGTATGTTTTTTTGTTTTGTTTTTTCATACAGTATTATTACCTCAATGCATAGTAAATGTTAAAGTTTCAAGTTTAAACGGTTTAAATTGAGGTAGATACAAAAATATTTTTTCCTTAAAAGTACAATAACTGACACGAATATTTGAATATAACATCTAGCAATTGTTAGAACAATACCAAAAGCAGTGAACTGTAGAAGGAAATAGTTAGAAAAATACGCAAAGGAGAACAAAAGACTGTTACATTTTCAAATACTAGTAGTAAGTATATGATTGATAATACTGACATGTCTAAACAATTGTTATCTTTGTCCTATAAACATATTTCTTTCAGGCCACTTTTTAATGCCCTTTATTACAATAAAGAAATTTGAATTTCGTTTTGTCATG
Organism: Ruditapes philippinarum; assembly: GCF_026571515.1. NCBI lineage: Eukaryota > Metazoa > Mollusca > Bivalvia > Venerida > Veneridae > Ruditapes > Ruditapes philippinarum. The sequence goes on along the minus strand of NW_026851984.1, from coordinate 149,196 downwards.
AATTTTTGTTCACATTGGATGCATTTCTCAAATACCTGCGTAGCATTCTTTCGAAAACAATTTACCTAGCGTTAGAAGCATGTCTTCTATTTGTGGTCGAAATAACAGTATCTTTGACTTCTGGAGACAATTATGTCTGACCTTCGTTTGTGGCCCATAATGCTCTTGAAATACTTTATTTTATTTGCATATGTTATATCTTATCAAATAATGCACCTTATCATGGTTGCGTATGATATATTCACAGTCCTTCCATGTCTACAGCAGAATCAATCAAATACAAGACAGCAATTTATTTACATTTGTTAGTTCTAAGCTTTGAAAACATCTTGATGTAGCTTTATTTAAGACATCGACGTTATTAATTTCACGCGAGTTTCCTTTTGTCATCTCACAAGAATGGTGGTCAGCACGAAATACTTCTGACGCATTTGTTCATCGATAGGGAAGTAGTATTTTAACGTCTATTTTTTACACAGTGCAAAGACGTTTGTCTTATTTAGCTTTTTCTTATTTTTGTTACTTCCATGACTTTGTAAAATATTTGTTACTCGTTAAGATGATTTTCTTTTAGTACGCACACTTGATGATTAATGTATATTTTGATATTTTGTTTTTTGAATTGCTAAATAACTGATTCATTAATAGTAACCTTATGACACGTCTGTGTACAAAATTGTCTTTTATCGCAAGAAATAAAGAAGTGTTTGACAGTATTTACTAGCACTTACCACACATTTTAGTGCTGATTATTTACTTAGATTATCAGGGTTACATTTTAAATCTTGCTTATATTAATGTTGAAAATATATCTTTGTTAATAATGCATTATAATAATGAAACAAAATACTGTCTCTGAATAAAAAACAACATATGTCATTATTTTCTGCAAGGTTAAAATTTTGTTATTTCAGTATTATTTATAGACGGATGGGGAATAAGTTTGATATGAAATGTTTTAGAATGAAGGTTATTCATAATATAATTATTACTTGAACTTAAAAATGAGAAATATTTTGATTGAGTAGTCAGTGACTTATGAAACTCATGAGTATGGCTAAATCAATTGCAGATCGAATAATTGAATACATATTTATGGTTTATTGAAGAAAAAAAATGGTTATTTGCACCAGGCATACCGTTTGGTGAGCAGGTACCTAGTCTTAATTTTTGTTTCTTGTACAATTAAATGTATTTTGTATGCACTCCCCTCGAGATAATTGGATTTAACAAAGTCTCTCGTAGTACCTTTAAGGATATAAAGCTATATATCTTATAAAATATATTTTTATAGCTTCCATACTCTTTCCATACTGGCGGATTCACAAAAGAATTGTAGCATAGAATCTTTGTGTTATATACATGTATCACTAGCGGATATTGTTCAAATGTTTCGGAGCAAAATATTATGCTACTATTTTAAGAAAAGTTTTAACCATTTTTAAGGAAATATACATATATATTTCTTTCATTTTTAAGCAGTCTTTTTCAAAATTTAACATTTTATGTTTGCAGAAGATATATAGCTTTATACACTCTTATAATAAAGAAAACACTAAATTTACGATATATTATAAGTTGAAAAAATGACTATATTTAGTAATATTACAATTATTCACAAATTACAAGAAAAGAAATGTAGCATTGAAATTTTCTTTACTTCGTGGTTTACGTTTTCAAAGTTTTTGCTAATTTTCTAATTAATCAATCAGTGTGACTTTAATACCATATATTGTAGCTTTAAATAAGAACATCAATCAATTTCAGTAATACGTATTGCGATATAACATCATTTACGGATTGTGGCAAATATGTTACTCTTACTGGACAAGGTAGATGACCGTTTCTTGTTGTACCGGTATAAATACTTAAAAGCAGTATTTATTTGAATGTTTTGAACGAGGAATAACTTAAATATGTAAAGCTAAACACAAAAAGCATTAATTTGTTTACAAAATCAAAACTATAGTTTAGATATGCTAGGATATAATACTGAAAATGTATAACAATCTTTGAAATTTACCTGTTAAAAGTAAATCAAACTATTGGTCGTTTAGATTGACAATCTTTTAAAGTTACTGTAGTAAACATCTGCCTTAAGGTAGAACACCCCTAATGGGCACTATAAGGAACTGTAAAATTGACAACATAGGACAGTTATATGCCTTCAATCTCACCTGTATGCAAAATTTAAACAAAATTTACCGTGTGGTTTATGAGTTACGGACATTTATATGAACTAAAAATTTGCCATTAGAAGGGCTTTTTTCAGAAATGAGGGAACTCTAACTAAATTATAATATCATCATTATGAAAAATGTTTTACTATAGCTCATTGTTAAGAAACAAATAATGACATTCAGGTAACAAATTAAACAAGCAAAATGATTGTTTCTAAACGAAATATTTTTGATATAAAAATGTAACCCTGCCCCACCCACTTTAAACACTTATTTGACCATTTCCCTATGTAAAAAGCCTTATTAAAATATCCCTGAAATTTACCATAATGAGGGGCTTATTTCAAAGTTTGCTTAAATTTTCTTTAAAGTATATGGGTTGGTCTTGCAAAATATAAAATACTTTTACCGTGTAGTTTTCATATAATTAAGCTTTGAAAATATCTGGTATTATATTTGCTATTAAAATTGGCATTATTTTGCAAATAAATATCTACAAAAATTAAATAATTAAAATTAAACGCTTTTTTCTTCCATTAGGGATCTGAGAGATTAATAAAAAAATGTTAAAAAGAAAAAAAAAGAGAAAAAAGTTGCCCCTTATGGGGTTTGAACCCACGCCCCTCAGTTTCTATACACTCGACAGTGATTCTAGCCTATTTGAATACTCTTCAAAGTGGAGATATTGCATTAGGGGTGTACTACCTTAAACTAAATAGACAAATCACTGCCTCTTTCAATTTAACTTTTCATCTCTTTGTAAACAAAGAAGCATTAAATGACGTCCAGGTACGCACTGTCTCCCTGACGTCATTCCTGTTACTATTAAACGTATTATTTAGTTTCATCGCAATAAAATTTAAACTTAAAAAAAAATGCTACAAGTAAGTAGCTTATCTGTGTACATTATTGATCAATGACTGAGTTGATGTTTATATTGTTATTTCTTATTAAATTATGAACTCCCTTTTGGCAAGCATATCATCAGTATAAGGACTAAAATCAACTTAAAATGTTATCTGTAAATGTTAACATGTTTCCATTTGGCAACTGAGATTTCAGCTACATGCATCAGGCTTAACAAAATTATTTTGAAAATGTCAAACAATTAAATTATTTTTAGTCTAAATCAAACTCATTCAATTATTAAACTAGTGATTGAGCCGAAGTAAATACTTCTATATATAGCATTTAATTTGAACAATTGCTCAGACGCAAATTTCATAAATAGATCACAGCTAGTAATATCTTTCTAATATATCACAATGTATGCCATTTAAAATTAATCGATAATTTGTTATTTCTTCGTAATAAAACTTTGTATAGACTATTGTAAAGAAATATATGTATTTTGATATGAATTCAAAACATGATTAAATAGCCTGTGTAAACACTTGTCCTGGAATTCACACTAAAACAGTTCTGATAATTAAGGTGCTATGATGCCATTAGGTGTCATTGACATATTGTAAGTTTTTTTATCACATAATGCACGTAATTAAGGTTGTGAGTTGATTATACAAAGGTCATCATCATTTCTAAAGCTGAATCAATTAAATCTGAGACAGCAATTTATTTTCATGGTTCAGTGCTAAGCTTCAAAAGAATCTTGTTAGGAAATTTTATTGTCCTTCCAACGAATGGATAGACGTTACATAAAGAGAGGGGTTTTATTGATGATAGCCTATATCTTATGAAAACTATATGGAGGAAAAGTTCACTTACAATTTACTCTCTTTGATATAAGCGTGTGTAAGTAGGTACATTGAGTCAGAATGCAACTTATTATGATGAATCTTCTAAATAAATGAATGCAAAGAAATGTATCTCTCACGTTATTCAACAGGCTTTTTCTGTCAATACACTGTCTTTAAAAATGTTCTTTTCTACCAGATATTTGAATTATATATGTGAATTGTTAAAACTTATTCCATGACATATTTATTGCGAATAATAGATAAAATGATACCCAGAAATTATAACAACATTGAGATCATAATTGTGTCAATGAACATAATAAATAGTACTTTCAGCTTGAAGACATTTGAATGTCAAAAGCATGTATTCAATTATCATTTGATATCAAATCTTTAAAAGAAATGATACGCAGTTTGAAGTAATAAGAAGTAAAATCTAAATTATAAATTATGTATGTACATGTACCTGTAGGCTAGACGTGAGTTATTTAACTTATTCAATCGGGACTTCGGGACAGATGTAACAATAATCTTAATGGTAATTTGAAATAGTTTTCAAAAACAGACAGCCGAGAATCAAAAAATAAAATGTCAGTTTTTGTTAAGACATGCGATTTAAAATGAATGGTTTTATAAGATGAAAATACATAAAGTGAAAATGAATCCACCATGGTCTAAATATCTTAACAACGCCTTGTAACTTAAATATGTCGTGGTTAAAGAAACATTTTATCCAGGATATAAGTGTAAGAATTATTCAAAAAGTCATATGTAAACGAGTTGAATTCTATAATTGATGTTCTGCAAATATAACTATAATTGTTTAAATATTATTTCTACGCTTCACATTCTTTTATACCGTTGCCTACTTCGTCTGAGTTAAAATACTTTTATTATATTTGTAAATATAGATGAAGACAAATTATTATATTATAGGTAAATCGAAAGAGCGAATCATACATGTATGTATAATGTAAATATCAAATTTATATACATCCCCGCAATGCTCTGTTTTATGGAATTTAAAAATAAACATAGAATAAAGAGCTTTGTTACTATAGTTCAGTTTCAGTAGCCTTAAGTGCATGTAGCATGAATCTCAAACGTTAATATGTTTGTTATTACCCGTGTAGAAGAAAAAATACTTTCCGTTTTATTTTGATATCTAATCTTCGGCTGTACGTATCCTTAGGGTTAAATGAAGAATATAAAATCGGATGATAGACATAATTAATTAGCTTGGTTGGAGCTATATAATTGTTCTATCAGCATAACTATCTCTTTGCACACGGAACAGAGAGGTAGATGGGTGAATTGCTTTATGTTTCCTTTTACGAGCTAATAAACATCAAGAAAGATTATTTTGTGGTATGAGCGATTTGTCAAAATCGTAATGAAAGCAAAATAAATCGTATATGAAACCTAAATGATCCAGGCAACATTCCATTGTTATAAAACACAAAAACTATTATTAAAATAAATACAAATCATGAATTTATACTGTGTATCGTTATGTCCTTCATGATAAAATTTAATATAAAAATACTACGTCTCATAATAAAAGCATTTCAAATGTTGTAATTAAAATAAAATACACCTCATTACCTTCTTGTGCGTTAAAAAGACATTGTTTTTATTTCATTGTCTCACAATTGCATTGGATAGTGTCCATTTGGAGAAATACATATGAAAAATAACCCAACAGTGGTAGCGTATATATACAATAACAATAGTTCCGCAAATAAGTCTGGATACTCATCTCACGTGAAAACTGAAGCAGCGGCAAGAGCCAAATGACGACCAGAAATCTATTGTTCTACGTAGAAATTTCACTTTGCATGAGGATCGAACCGACAAACACTGGATTCCAAAACCAATTTTCTCTACTGAGCTAAGCTAGTGAGCAATACATATTACGATTAGTATGTTCTAGTTAAAGAGATATCATAATCACCATAAAATCATGTGGCTTCTTTGAAAATTAGGAACTCTGACCGCGACAGTTACCTTATGGCTATGTTCAATCATCGTTTAAAACAAATAATTAAACAAAGATGATACAACACATTATAAGAAAGTTGACCGATACGCCAGACTGGTTTTGAGTATTTACCAGCAAAAGTAAGAACTCTTGTTTAACAGACTTTTTTCAGGGAAAAATATTCATTATGTTACAATTTTTATAGCACTCATAGGGCATACGCAGCAAAATTTGATTGATAAGATATAAACAGTTTATGACAGATGGTGATATGTCCCTTGATACAATAGTTGGAAATGTCTAGGATTGAATATAGAACAAAAACGCCTGAATGTGAATGTGGCATTTTGCTTTGTATTAAAACTTTTACTTTTATGCAGTATAATATTTCATATTGTGAAAATTATCTGGTTTATTTAACGTTAATTGTTGCAAAGTGTCTTAAATCTTGGTTAAGTGTGGTTATTTTGAATTAAATGCAATTCGATGTTGCATAGAACATAATATATCCGCAGTACAAATCATTGAAATAATAAATGTGAATGATTTTGTTTTAAACTGATAAAAATGTTTCAGCTAAAACCGCCTTTTTGGGAACATTTCAAAGATTTCGAACAAGATTGTAAGCAGACAAAATTCATGTGGTGGTTGTAGTGTAAATACTACGGAACTCTTTATGTTGACTCTGTAGCTCAAGCAAACGCAATTTGCCTTAACATAGTAATAATTTTATTATTGCAATACAATCTACTGCATTATTTTAATTACAGGCAAATACCCATCTCGTTGTTTTATGATGCTAATGTTCTCATAACTTGTATTCAAACGAAAACAAATTAAATTTACAAATTAAAAACTACAAGGCGATATTGTCGAAGTCAATATTGACAGTAAAATGATCTCAAAATTTATTTTTCGAATATAAAAAGTAGATAATGGTAAAAATAAATATTTTCTATAAATTCTTATCACAAACAATACCTTTTACCAAAACCAAGATTAGATATTTGTAAAAACTTGACAACTTAAACCATTCTATGTTTTATTTTAATTACGGAAAAACATGATAGATAAATGAACAATCCTTTGTCAAAGCAAAACGTTTGAAATTGTGTAATTGTCAACATCTCAATCTTTCTATAATTGTATAAATCCTTTCTATTCATCTATTGATATGACATATTCATCCATTGATATTACATTTATGGGATCGGTACTCTAAATTGAGTAATCAATTATTACCACGAATTTAAGTAATTTGGTATCAGAGCATATGCATCATGTGATAAACGGGCAGATGGCAAATCATTCACACTTAAGGCACGATAAAAGTGAGTAACCTACAATAACTGTAATTGATATGACAGAATGTCGTTTTAATATCAAGAACTAAGTCAACAATAAGAACTTAATAATCATGGTTCACTCGACAAAACAGAAACTGATTTGTGTAATATGGTATCTGTGTTTGTGCCCTGAATTAATATGATGTTCAATGCTGATATCTTTAATAGGGCGAGAGCTGAAACAAAATATTAATTAGACGAACATGAACTAGTTAATTACTTATGTTTGTGTTTTAATAAACAAAATTGATAATTACATTGGCATCATAAAAGTTAAGAGATGGGCATATAATTACCTATAATTATTATATTTACTTATACCTTATAGCATTAAGTTACACCTTATCAAATAAACATTTTAAAACGAAAGACAGAAATGTACATTCAGTACAATATAATACGTCAATACAATTAAACATAATCATAACGTATTTATAGTTACACAAAGGGATAAAATAAAAAATAAACAAAGCCTTTGATTATTCAAAATAGTGAATTAGTAAATTAGAAACTGTATTCTTTATTGTACTTCTGTAAATATTGAGAGATGTAGGTGTTTCAAAGACATGCAATCGTTATATTACATACTATTTTGCCTTCTTAAAGGCGTGAAAAGAAATGTACTTTTCAGCAGAAAAAAAACTAGCATTATAAGATGTTTTGTTATTGTCGGAAAAGGCGCGAAATAAAACTTTCCCTTTTTATTTGCGTGTGGCAAAAACAATTGCGAATTTGTTTATTATTTAGTTAGGTGATAAATATCGTATAGTCTATATGAACAATCAACTGAAGAATAGATTATTGTCTGTTAAACAGACATTGTTCAGACAAAGTGATTTAGACAGGTTAAAAGCAACGATTGACCGTGAACACCCAACGGGAAAAACCTTTTTCTGTATTTGGAAAGAGATAATTGTCAAATATGAAAATATTTTAGGTACAATAGCGAAACATTATATATATTGCATGTACTTATACAGGATTTTTATGAGTAACGTTTTATTTCATTTAGTTATAAACAGCTATTTCCATTTGGTAAATGCAAATTAATCGTAACAGTTATGTGAAATACTTTTGGATGAGAAACGAAACATAACCATCTCGAAATTTTCCAACAGCCAAGCAAATTGATACATATGGTACTGCTATTTTATATTTTGTCATGACCTTGAAAATAAGATTACAAATACAATTAATTTGAATTGCTATATGATTTCTTTGAAATAATTCTAAAGCACTGATGCCTTATTTGATTCAATTTATCCACTAGAGAATTGAAACGTGCACTCTTTTATTAGCCCAATACCTTGCCGGTTGTCCTATGGTGCCGGGTCGTGTTGGGTTTGCGTTCATTGAATATCGCCTTGCCTTGATGATCATGTTTAATTACATCGGTTTTATAATATTATGGTAGTTTTTGGAGAAAAAAAGTGTAGTATAGAACGTCTCTGTCATTAACACACATACTGCACGTATACGTACAAAAATAGAAAGTAACGAAACAAAATATAATTCTACTATTTTGAGTAGGGTTTTATACGTTTAGTAATGATTTCTTGTATGCGCCATTCGCTTTGAAGATCATTTACTAGCATAGTTATTTCATACAAGCATTTTGGAAGAAATATTCTTTTTACATTTCAAACAATCATTATTTTTTGCACTAGATATATAGCTTCATACACTTAAACAATCCCAAATGACCAATATATGTAATGCGATATGTCACAAACACTTACGACCTGCTGTTGTAAGTATATTAGAGATTTTAGCCTAAAGCAGTTGTGAATATCAAAGCTTCAACCAAAACGATTTTTATGTGATATGTCACACGTTTTTATGTAAGTTTGCCATCTTGATAGATTGATCTTTATCTTAACATAAGAAATATCTGAGAAAAATGCTCTGGTTTTAATTTTCACATCTAATTACCAAATAAAAATCCGAGACTAGTAATACATTTCATTATGTAAAGATTTGACAATAATTTTCTAAAAGTTAAGCAATAGCATAGCTTAACGAAATAAAGGTCAAAAGTATGCATTAGAAGTCAAGCATAGCTAAGTCCTAGCACTACTTTAAAATGTGAAGGTTAAATCATGTAAAACGTCAATAAGAATAAAACATCGTTCGAACACAAACAATTCTTGCATGAAGTGTGTTAAAAGAATGCATGCTATTTAAACGTACGCAATGATAAAAGACTGTCAAAAATTCATGTAAAAACTCTTTTCATTGTAACTACATCTTAATTTCATTTCAGCATTTCGTTTGATTCTTTGTGGGTTTTTTTCAATAAAGAAAGAAAGGAAGTGCACTAAAAATAAATTGCAGTGCGTCGATATTCTTCTTTGTACAAACCTCTAGTCACAAGGACTAGTCAATTGTAAAAGCGTCAACCTAGTGGTTTAAGGATTGGTGGCCGCGTCAATTCCCATCCCTACAGAGGCAAACTGATGTTAAGAAACAAAATTCACAATTATCACTTAGTTCTGTTTGGTTCCAGAAGAAGTTTTGAGTTTTTTTTATAAGTTTATAGCTTTATTCAAAAACCCTCACTTGAGAATCATTTTGACTCAGTTATGATAAAGTTGCTCAAAAATGTAACAATTAAAGTTAATAGAAAACCGATAGGTGTCGATCAAAGAAAACTTATATAATATAATTTGGAAAAATAATTGTCTGTTACAGTTTACAATTTTCTATTATAGATCTGGTCTGCTGTATTAACGTTATATATGAGAGAAACACAATAACAGCCTATTTTACACAATAGGTCTTTGAGAACAGAGTATAATTAGACTAATCCTGTTTCATTCTTATCTTTTTAACAGTATTGCCTCCTTATAATGTGTTGTGTATGTTAAGAGATTGGAAGGTTTATTGGGTTATCAATCATTATCAAATAAAATAAGTTTTGTTATATCCGGTTAAGTTAATTTGTATGTGTGATGGAACAGGTGATATAAGCTTATGTAACGAAGGTGTTTAACTAAACCAGCATCATCTTAGACATATGTGTATGGAAGGTCTTCTCTTGTCATCTGTATTTTTACACAAAACCTGTCTCATTTATGACATATATGTATAGACTCCACTTTGTTATATGCATTTCTTACAAGCAAACCATGGTGCAAACTTTCTTTTGATTGAGCTTATTCAGTATAAAATTAAAACATTATCAAGTTTGGCATAAATTTTATTTTGAGGAAAAAGACGTTTGCTTGTCCTTGTTTTATAAGACTTTGTCAATCAGTTTAAGTGTCAATTGTGTAAATATACTAATTTGATATTTATGACATAAAATGATGCGTGTTTGGTGAGACAAATTTGTATAGAAAGGTAAAGATTTATGAACAAAACTATGTGATTAAGATATCAACGAGCATGCACACTGCTTATATTCTTTTGAATGATAACAACACAATTTTAAATATTAACTACCAGATTTTTTAAAAAAAAGGGGACAAAATATGGACTAAAAGATTTTTTCTGAAACAAAATACACTATGTAGGGCAAGCTTAATTATCAAAGTTAAATTAAGCACCTCAAACTCCCCATTTAAAGTTAAAAATAACCATTTTTTACGCGAGTTCTCCAAGTATATAGAAAAGTTTTCCACAGATATCCGTAACGTTTTCCAGGAACTCTGTGACAGTTATCATAAGAACTCCAAACAAGTTATCATAAGAACTCCATCCTTCGTGTAACACTTCCTCCCCCGTGTAATAGGTGTAATAAAATATATCACAAGTTCGGATAGAGCCGAGCGAACTGGTTGTCAAAAGCAAGCGATTTCCTAGTCTGTCTAATCCAATGAATATTTATCGTTATCACTTACCTGGACACAAAGCTTAACGAAACTCAAAGCTACACTGATATTATGAAGATCCTGTTAGAGAAGAGGGGCGGGAAACGGGATTTAAGTTGTAGAAGGAATACATAGATGGTATTTATTTATTTATTTATTTTGTGTGGTTGGGTTTTACGCCGTTACAATACAGGAATTGTCATTTGGCGACTTTTCAGATTTACATAATATTAGAGACGGGAACATGAGTAGTTCAAATTTCCCTTCGCAAATATATCAAATATCTTTTTTGCCCATTTTTTCTTGTCAGTTTTACAAAGGAGATATTTGCTTATTAAGAAAGAACATTGTCATAACAAACATATAAATTTTACCTTGTGTACATAATATTGTGTACGAATATTCAGTAAAACTTGAAATTGCGCTGTTTTGTAACAAATGCTAACAACAGTTGAACGGTGACTTCTATCTCCGTTGCTATTTTGCTTCTTCAAAGCATAAGAATTAAATATACATGTACTTCGACTCCATGGACTTACCAACACTCACTTTTAATTCAGTTGATTCTAATGATGAATGAATTATTGCTGTTTATACATGAATGAATATTGCGTGTAGGAATACATAAAGACGTGATTCACATTGAGAGTGAGATAAGCTTATTTTAAATCAGATTTTCCAGCACCGCTTTTATTGTCATTTACAGATCTTTCTCTCCAGTTAGTGACACTTTTCATATAAGCTGCGTCTTATGGCAAGCCTTGTTATAGCATCCAGCTTGTCAATATCTAGACCATAACCAATAAATATCAGTGAACTTCACGCCGTCATATATGATAACATGTTGTCGTGACTGTATTTATAACTTCTCATAAACTCTAAGCGACCTAACTAATAAAGATAAGCAATCACTTAGATAAACATGACACGATATGAAATATATTGCAAATTCTGTATTCAACGTTGATGGATTAGATTGCTAAAATAGCGTAAATATTACTGGTGCTGAAATATTACACTGAGTATTAATGATGATGATACTTTGTTGCAATAGTTTACTGTTATATGGTAGCGAAAATTACTTTATGTATAATAGACAGATAAAAAGATTATAGGATAAGAAAAACGTTGGAAAGCATTATCTCAACAAATATTCTTTTCAAAACTGGAATCCTATCATTGAATATCATAGTAAACACTCTTCCATTAAGAGCGTTGGAAACAGTGTGATTGAGCGTTCGTTCTAATGGGCGGTACTGGAAATTGGCAGCTACCGACCACATCCCTTGCTTAAAGAGAGATCAACATCTAGTCCACGTTATTTAAATTTAGAATCAACTGCATATGTATTTATACGGTAGGGATTATGTAACCTACAATGTAACACGGTCGCGCCGGCGACCTAAAAGTGCCACTTACACAACAATAATCCCGTACTAATCGGTCCACAATAATCTGATCTCGGATTGAATGTACAGGGCAACCTGTTATCGGCCTCAACACGACACAAACAAGACGGATGAGACGTTAAAATAGAGGAATGGGGAAATGCCTAAAGAACATTAAAAAATGGCAAAATTGAAAATGTTGCAAGATTTGTATATTTAGCCTATTCATAAGTGGTACTTAAAAATGCAAACGAGCTTCCCACTGTATAGGGCCTGGTCAGACGGACCAGATGCATACTAAGCTAATCACTTCCGATTCCAGGAGACATTAATCAATTAAATGGATCAGAAGTCATAAAATATATACGTCTTATAAAATTTAATGCACTTCCTACTTCTGCTTTTATTTTATCTGTTGTTAAAGAAATTTCATTATATACTTTCACATGTAAGTCTAGGCTTTTTTTATAGCATTGTTCACTTAAACCATGAAAAAGCATTGTTTTACTAAATTCATCAAGGGTTCTAGTCTATAAGTAATCCTGATTTGGACAAAGGTAAAGACGCATTTAGTAAGCGGAATCCCTGTGTCATTTATTTCAAGATTGCATGCTCATTAAATTAAACTTGTATACTGCTCAGCGAACACTGACGTAGACGTATGTACCCACATGAATGGATAATATCTGAAAAACACATTTTATATGTAAGCATTTCTAATTTTATATACAACTTCTTCGCTTTGAATTTTTATTATATGTTCATGTAAATAAATAAATGGATATTTTTTCAACTATTTCTTATTGAAGTAAAATTTAAATGCTGTTAGTAACTTTGTTTGTACACAGATTTATCTATTTATTACCATTATAACACACTGAACACGTATGCTTACACCATACGCCGTTTTACAATCATTATAAAAGACACACAATTTTCTCATTGAAGAGCCAATGATTACCGCCGTATAAACACATCTGCAGATGTTCCTCAATTCATTTTTAACCGTTTATATGCATTATCATGTATGTTAAAGTTACTTAAAAGACCTTTCTAGAACGCTTTGAAGATAGCTTGCACTAACCAATGCTTTGGTAAAAAGGAAAAGGCTTAATGCAACGTTTCCAAATCTGCACTGTTTGATCCATTTTTTCTTCTGATAATTATATTATCTATATTATGTCTAAGGCAATCTTTAACAGGGTGAAATAATAATGTGAACTTTCTTCTGGGAACGTTGACTTTCCTTGAATATTTATGCTATCATACTTTATACATTTAAAATATGTCGGTTTGATATAAATGTTTCACATTGTGTTCCAAATTAATGCTCCTTTTTGTTTAAATGTGCTTAAAAAGCCGTTTGATACAAATACAAGTATCTTGCCTTGTTGAATAAGTTTAATTGTTTTCCCTGACGTTTGTATATATCTAGTTCTTGGACAAAACACAGAAATAAATGAGTAAACTGATTTGCTTTTCCATTATCTTCCTTCACCTTTATGACCTAATAAACATCTTGTTAGATAAGATATCGGGATTGGCAATTTTACGAGTTGACACAGTCAGTAGACAAAGACTGCAAAGATCAATAAAAACCACAATCAAAAGCTAGGCCTTATTTTTGCCTAAAATACACAAATGTACATATTTTTAATTTTTTTCTCTTATTTTAAATGCTTGTTACGTGTTGGTATTGTCTACATTCCTCAGAAAGGTATGAAAATGTATTGGTTAAATCGTGTTGGAGAGCGTATGTTTACAGTATGCAGATTTTTAATGCCGCCCGTTTGATGTTGATTTATATTGTGGTTGCTGCCTTCATTGAACATTGCTCTTTCTCGTCTCATATATTGTACTTATCAAGATGTTACAATAACAGTGTCTGTCTTCAATGATTTCACAATATTTTGCGATATATGTTATCCAAACCTCGGCAAACGTGTGATTTCTTTTCACAGCTAATCCGTAGGTACAGATAAAACAGTTTACAGTTATAGCTTCACGGTGCATAACCTCTCACAATAGATTAGTTAACCTTTTACGCTTATTTTTGGAGCTTTTCTGTAAAGGTTTACACCTACGGATTAGCTAGGTGAAAAAAAAACAAAATATGCTAAATTTTTGAGTAAGTCTATTTCAGTATGATAATACTAAGAAAGGTTGCAGATTTACAATGTCATATAATTTTGCTATAGTTATCTCGTCCAAATAACTTCGGTTCTTGAGATAAATATAACTTTATATAATCATAGAGATTTGCGTTATCAAATCATGAACACATTCAGTTATACTGTAAAATATTATTACCGATAAAATACCAGTATTTCCAAATAACATGTACATACCATTCCTTTTAAAAACGTCATCGGCTATGCATCAAGCGTTATATAGTATTAAGAAATTAATTTCTTAATTCAAATTTTTTTCCGTACAGTCAAATGAAACAGAAATGATTTAAAATAAAGTGTCCCACTCAGGCTTCGGTATGAACAATACATGGGCGGAGGGGTGTCTGAGGTCTGCCTACAGAAATGCTGGAAGTTTGAATTTCATGTTGGCAATTAACTACCTATAAGTAAGTAATAATCCTTTGTTATCTTATAATTTTGTAGTTGATAGTTTATAACACATGTATCAAATAATTTTGGAATGTTTGTTATTTTACAATATCTGTAGCAGGCTTAGCAGTTAATGCAATATTTGTAAAATAATTATGAGGAAAGTGGAATATAATCATACATGTAAATGATGTACATGTAGTTATGTTTGATACAGTTTGACGAAAAATAAAACAAAACAAGACTCAGTGTTCATGATTTTGTTTATTTGAATAACAAAGACATATTCATTTAAGTTTTACGATCATAGTTTTGTATAACCCTTACCTCGCTTTTTTCATCCATCTATCATTCTGAACGTAACAATCATCATTTTTAAGTAAAACTCAAAATAGGTACTCAATGAATAGCGATCAATGCTGACATTGCTGACACAGATATGTTGGGTGACTTTGTTGTGCACTGACCGCATGAATAGAAATATTTGCCGCCAGAAGAGTAAAGATTTATTCCAAGAATTAGAGGTATTTAAAAGAACTTCAGTGTGTCTTATAAACTAACATAAACAAAACACAAATTAGTGTATAAAAATACTTTTAAAGAATAAACTTTGTCGATTGCCATTCGTTTTTGTTACAGGTGTCGGAGTAAAAAAAACTACAACTTAAATTCATAAACAAGGTTAGCTTTTAAAAAAGCTAGTAGCGACTCGCTTCGTAATTTTTTTCCAGGGGTGCGTTTAAATGTAAAAAGTTCTCTCAGTTTAAGAAAAAGGAATATGAGTATATATGAATATGCATGTAAAACAGATAGAATGAAGTCCCTGTGTCTATGCACATTTACTGTATGGCCTGTTGACCTTGACCAAATAAATGTTAAATAGGTAGAATTCAAAAAGATGTCTCTTTATACGAAGTTAAGTCGTAAAATGTTGTTTAGTATTGGAATGAGTGACAGACACAAGTCCTAAAGTAAACACAAGTTGTCTATCAATTCAGCCAGAAAAGTCGGGATCCTATTAAAAATAAAGGGACCCCGGAAATTGACCAGTCTAAGATGATTTTCAGATTAGCCGGGATCCTATTAAAACATGTAGGGATCCCAGGAATTGACCAGTTCAAGAATTTAGTTTTCAGAAAAGCCGGGATCGTATTAAAATATAAAGAGATCCCAGGAATTGGCCAGTTCAAGAATGTAGTTTTCAGAAAAGCTGGGATCGCATTAAAACATAAAGGGGTCCCGGGATTTGACTAATTCAAGAATGTAGTCTTTGATTTCAATTAAATAGGCATATAATTATAAGTATTGTGATTTCCGCATTTTAAGTTTGTTAATAAATAGCTCTAAATATATTTATATCCTAAGTTTAATTAATTTAACGTTCATTACATACAATAAAAAAAACTTAACGTTTAATGGCCTTTCATTACGACAATAATCAACACAAATATAGTTTATTAGTTTTTCCTCTATATCTTATACGATCCCGCATCCCGGCCAATCCGGGGCGTCCCGGATCCCGGCCAGTAAATATATACACTTAATACCGGAGACCGGAAAAAAGGAAAGAACCAGATGTACACTTATGTTAATTAACCAAACGAAAACTTACTACAGAGGAACAGGTGAAATCGCGAAATCAAAAGTCAGTGTAAATATGATTTATTGAAAAGAATTCATGAAAACAAACATTTTAATCATCATTATATCTTTGCGCTCAAAATAATACTTGCTGCTTTTTAAAAATGGCGTGAAAATTGAAGGTTTTTTGACGCTATGTAAGATTAAATTTGATTGGCTAAATAATTTTGGAACCTAGCTTTGATAGATAAATTTTGTAGAAAGCTGGAAGCCAAGCTTCGATTAAATTTTTGGATGGATTCGGAGTTTTAGGTTGTTTCTTAGTAAAATCCTATCGTAATACCGGCTCGCCGTGGCGAGCCGGCATTATTCTCATAATATAACAGTTAACTTTACGCTAAACTTTTTGAAGAATATTTCTTTGACTGAGGTATTTCTTTTAACGTTTGGTAAAGATTCAAAACGGGTTATAGTTATTATAATAATAAATATTGTAGCGCATGGTAAATAATATAACTTGTTATTTCTTTTCATAATTATTACTTTTATTTCTCATATACACTAGGGTGTGCGTTTTGTCCTTTCTTTGGTTACATGTATCCGTACACTTTTGCGCATGCTCGAAATGGGATTGTACATGACTGTATATATCTTCGTTAAAATCCGGCCAGATCAAGAAATGCACGACTCATTAAAAAGAGGTGTATATACCTTCTTCAGCTTTTAAAAGGCAAACCAAGTGGTCATAAGCTATTATTATTCTCACACACATAATAGTTTAAAGTTAACTTATATAAGCTTTTTAGGCGGTGATATCCAACAGTGTTCAACAACATTCTCTTGAGTCTTTAACAACATATTTAATTTAACACAAGTCATAGAATATTAATGTGACAAATATCTATCAACATTAATAAGGGTGAACTTGTTAATTGTTTTATATTTGTATTACAAATAAAGGTTTGATCATAGTACCCAGGAACACCGCACAAGAAGATATAAACGATCAATCAATGACTGACTTAATGATTTGACTCTGGGTGATATAGGTGAAAACATTTAGGATTCGATGAAAAACGAAAAATGACTACATAATGATATGCTTTGTTCGCTAAAACTTATTCACTTTGACTTGACATTTGATTTGGTGAGCAGGTGTCAAGCCTGAATGCTTGTACATCGGTTGTTTGAAGTTTTGTCGCATGGGTCATGTTACTTGTTGAAGTGTTATACATGGAATCCGCTCGAGATATTGCGGCGTACAACTTTCTTTCGTAGCATCCAAATAAGGAACGAAACCCTGAAATGATAAACCTATAAGCAATATATTATTTTAAAACAAATGTACAGTACATGTAAATAATATGCCAACGATAATTTATTCTGTTTCAATTACTGTTTATTGTACGAAGTTGACAAATGAGAAAAAATGTCGATTTTAAGATTTTTTTCTTTTCTAAATACTTCTGGAATGTCGTGCAAAATGTTTCTTGATGGAAATAAATATTCAAGTATATTCTACGACTGTTGTTATAAATTATAAACTAGACTTTCTTCATCAATAGTTCGATATTGTAATAAGCAAATATGCATTTAAATTATAATTAAATCTGACAAGACAAAAGAGCACATGATTTCTACATAGGTACTTTTTTGAACTCTTTTTTGTCTTTGTCAGAAGCTTATGTTGCGAACGTTTCATTTGGAATCAATATTCGAAAATGAAGATTGATGTCTAAATCTAAATCTGATACAATTGCCACAATAAAGATTTCCAGTTTGAATAAACAAATTTGTATTTGTTCTCACTTCCATTCAAACAAATAGTATGTAGCCTTTATGTCTGTTTCAATCATTGTTAAAGACAACGTACCTTTTCTAAAGTTTTCATTGAAACCGGCATATATCAGCGGGTTCAGGGCGCTGTTAGCATAGGCAATCGTATATGATATGAATTGTAGAATGTCATACCACGAGGGTAACTGAAATATTTGAAAACATAATAATTTGATTTACACAATTCATATATGGTGAAAGTTTTCATGATACTACAAGTTATTATGATACAATACATGACTGTGTTTCCTATTCCCCATGAAGGTACCATATATCTACACGCAACGAATAATTTTTTTGTTTGTTTGTTTCATTTTACGCCTTTTTCAACAGTATTTCAGTCATATAGGCGGGTAGTTTCCTAACCATCGTTCCTGGAGAGTTACACCAGTACTAGACTACCTTCCTCCGCGCTAAACTACCAAAGCATCTCCCGGGGATCGAACCCACGCCAGAGAGGTAACTGGATTAGAAGTCATCGACTCTAACCCCTCGACCACGGAGG
This sequence comes from Ruditapes philippinarum, assembly GCF_026571515.1. NCBI lineage: Eukaryota > Metazoa > Mollusca > Bivalvia > Venerida > Veneridae > Ruditapes > Ruditapes philippinarum. The sequence goes on along the minus strand of NW_026851984.1, from coordinate 130,309 downwards.
CGGTACCAGGAAACTAAAAGTTATGTAGAATTTATCAGACGATCCTTTATTAGCTAGCATAAATAAATAACAATAGAAATACATGTAGTAATAATAATAATAATAACAATAATAACAATAATAAACAAGAAAAAAGGAATAAATAGATGAATAAATAAATAATAAAATACATAAATACATAATTAAATAAAATAAATAAATAGAAAAGTAGTAACAATAGCAGTAACAGCAGCAATAGTAATAATAATAATAATAATAACAAGAAAAAAACAAGAAAAAAACGGGAAAAATGAATAGATAAATAATTATTATAAAAACAACAACAACAACAATAATAATAATAATAATTATGATAATGAAAATAACAATAATAATAATAATAATTATAATAGAAACAACAATATTACCGGAGCCGATTTGTTTGTTCTGAACTCTATATATAATATATTGATATTTAGTGGCATCCAGCACAGGCCAAATGTTGTCATGATGATAATAAGCATCTTCACAACCTGAAAAAAAGTGTTTATTCAATAGAGAATAATATCATTGTAATAATGGCAATATTACTATAAACACTAAAACAGTGGTACGATTGAAATACAATGAGTAAATAGTTACACTGAAAGTAGAGCAATCGGCATTTAATACTTTTATTTAATACCCATTCAAACAATCAATTGCAATTTTTAAATAACTGAGATATATTAAATTGCATTTCACGCATTACAAAATATAACCAAATGCACTTTAAATATTTGCACCATGTGATGTTCCTAAAGAAATCATTATCAGATCCAATCATATCAATTTAGCCTCGTTTACATTTCCAGAGTTCAAAAAGTCCATATCAAATCCATATGATAGCTTAATTTTGAGAGTCCAAAATATCTTAATTAAATGTAACCGCATCTAGCCTATTGATATAGGAAGAATGTATTAAATCTTTATTGCAAATGAATTAACAAAGTTCTATCAAAATGTCAAGAAAGGTGATGTGAAATGAATGAGAACAATAATACTGATTCTATTGAACTCGTCCACAGCTGCAAAACCTATATCAGACTAGTGCCTAGTCCAATAACTTTTGACACCTGTGTACTCATTAAATTGTTTTCAGAATGTGTTTAACAATGTATAATAAATAACCTCATAATATTACATGAATGTGTATTAATAAATTTTTTACCAATTTCATTACCAACGGTGATTTGCTGATTGTTATGCCAAACGTATACATAATCAATGTATAAAAGTGTTTAAATTTGACTTTTTATGTCAATATAGCATTAATTGCTATTTAAGTCAGCCATTTGATACTATCAAAATGTTCAAGAATATATTACATGATAAATATTAAGTATGCGAAATAAGACTTGCTGGATTCCATCGTATTTTCATACCTTTCGTTTTACTCGTTTTTGAAGTTTTATTTCTTTGCCTGACACTCTTTCTCCCGGAGACCGAGCAAACCAAACTGTCAATATTATTAAACTATATATTGCAGCCATGAATACCATGGGCAGAAAATATAAAGCCACTGTCAACACTGTGTAATATGCTTTTCTACTTGGACGGGAATATTCCGTCATTCCTGTGTCTGGATTTTCTGTAATCTTTAATGGCCAATCATCATCACACCATATTTCAACATGGTTTTGCCAGGTTACTGATTCCAGCTTTCGAACAATGAGAAGCGGTGTTGCTACGGCAATGGCACATATCCAAATAATCACGATGGATGTACTAGCCTTACGTTCAATTATATGCGCTTTCATGGCAAAAACGATTCCGAAGAACCTATCACAAGCTATTAGGATCAGGGAAAACACGCTTGCTACAAGGACAGCAACTGGAAAAGAATAAATATGTATAAATGAGTTATAGATAAATGTTATCACATTAATCAAAAACTCATAGTCATCACTGGTCATCAAAATGTTTATACGATTCGTCATATTGTAGTTGATTGTTAACGCAGATTATGCCTCAGACACGAATAAATGTTTCCTTCTTTGGACAGAAAAAAAATGCGTTTAATTATATTTAGAAACAAGTGTGTTTAGAGCATGTTTAATATTTATCATCTGTGCAAAAAAACGTTGAAAGTGAAAGTAATTTTAAAATTTTGAAAAACATGCAAAATACTATATATTAAAATTTATAATAAATGTTAAGGAACCAATGGCAAGAGCTAGATAAGAGGACACCAAATTAATAAAAACATCAAACGAATAAATAAATAAATAAATAACAAGCAAAAAAGTAAATGAAAATAAATAAATGAATAAATAAAAATTAATACTAAATAAATTGATAAACAAACAAACAAACAAATAAATAATGAGTACAAAAGATAGGACATAAAAATAAAAGCATTGTGCTAATAGGCCTTTCTAGATATCATCATGGAGACAAATGTAAGCATTATTTTCACATAAGAATAATAAATTGAATAGTTGAAATTTTAATCAAAAAGTAATGGATATGTTTTAAAATACTTTGTATGTTTATAAAATCGATTTTTTAATCAAAGCTAAGTCATGATATAACATTAAGGATATAATGATTAAGAATTTCAAAGTAATTCAAAAACTGATTATAGTGTAAAAGCACTTACAGTTATTACAAATATAGTACAAAAAGTACACCATTCTCAAACATGAAAGTCACAAACAAAAAAATCACTAAATTCAAAATTATTACTCTTGAGAAATCACGCTCTGCATTTTAATTTCATTTTGCTTCAGGTAAAGTGAGTTGGTTAATGATTCAAAGTCTATTAAGAAAAGAAGAAAAGAAGCATTGTTTTAAAATATAAATATTTATATCCATAATATAAAATCGTTGCCAGTTGATGTAGATAGTGTTTGCATTTCAAAGACCTTAACTCGCGCTTGATCATTTTAATCTGATATTCTAAAGGGTTAAAAGCTATATATAATGGAATTATTTTACAAAATATATCAACAGTAAAAATAAATTGTTACCATTTCAAAAGCATTTTAACTTTGTATGTCTCTGTTATTTAATTATTTAACACAGAGGAAAAGTGTTTGTTAACAGGATAAGGATATTTTGATCCTATTATAAGAAAGCTGAATGATTTGTAAATATTGCATTCGCTTTTACCGTTATAATCTTCCATATTTCTTTCATACACATAATTTGGAATTATTGTTTTAGCAATTGCGTTCATTTATGGCCCTGGCTACTTTGTAGCATGTATCATCATCTGTGTAGCAAGCGACACACAAATCACAAACAGGCAATAAACGCTTTTTATTCAATGGCCGTTACTCTGCCAAAATTAGTTAATCCAACCGGAAAATATGCGCAAGTAATTGACCTACTATTCTATTCTATTCGATTATATTCTATTCAATTTCGACCTGAAGTTTCATTCAAATAAGATAAGATGTATCAGAGAAGTTCAAAGAATCTTTAAAAATAAAAATTAGGGGTCATAACTCTGACAAAAATCAATCAACACTGCTGACGATATGCACAACTAGACTAAAGATCACTCCTGTAAAGTTATGATGGGATTTGCTTTTGAATTAGTAGTTTTTGATAAGTCCGGGCAAGTTTTGTGACGGACAGACAGACAGACACATGGACGTTCTTACGATACAGTAGTTATGTGGATTATACATGTTTTCTGATATGTGTTTAAGCCACTTAAAGGAAAATAACCTGATAAAAGCATACGACATGAAGGACATCAAAGAAAAGTTCAACTTCTTTTTAAATATGCAATTATATCAGATTAAGATATATTGACTAGACTTTGATAAAGCAATTAACAAATATTAATATATTGTAGAAAATCTTATATTATATAAAATCAAATCCCAAAATGTATTTTCTAATAGTATTTCCAAAACAACTTTCTTGACAAAACACACCATCTTTGGACGCAAGAACACTAAATAGTACTTTATCTTATTATTATTGTATAAAGTATGAGTTTATATGTCGTTCTGTGTAAAAAGCTTTATTTAATTATTCTCAAAAAATCTCGTTACCTATATAATCATGGAAATCCATCAGTATCAATTTTAAATGTATTGTGATATCCACATATTTAATTGAAATCGGCGGATCAATCATCATATAACAAAAAATCTCAAAGGTAATTCAATAATATGTATTGCAATGAAAAATGTTCCCATAAAGGTTATGTGATGAAGCAGCATTCGTGACAATTTGTTTTATTTGACGTCCCTTTGTCGTGTTAATCGAATGACAATATTATAATTGATTTAACCACAAAGGAGAGACGCATTTGAAGCACGGAAAACGTGCAGAAAGTGTAATAAATATTTGAAAATGAATGCTTTTAAATATAAATTTTTATTTCATTTTTATAAAAATGCATATTTATTAAAAATTGCAGCCTTAATAAACAATCTGATCTTCAAATAAAGCAGAGGTTTTTAATACTATGAATTATACAATTACAGAAATTTATAAAAACATAGTTTTTTTAATAAATGTATTCATTTTAACAAAGGCGATAATGATAACTTCAGCACAAAATAAACAATACTGATATTGCATTAAACGCAAGATTTTAATTTTATGATTAACAAACATTACAAAATTTGTATATTAGAAGATGTACAATAGTATTTATTTAATGTACATAATGTTTGTAAAAATAATACATTACTTTAAACATGTTTATAATATTTATATTTCTTCAATAGATTCTAGATCTTACAGTTGCATTTCTTAAAACTGACATTTTACCTAAATATTTCTTAACGAATGTGTAATTTTATAATAAGTGCAATATAGTTTAGGTTGGCATAAAAAAGGCGTGGTATCCCGTTTAGTCAAGCTAAACGTTATAGACGTGTCATTTCCGATGACGGCACTTTTAAGGTTGAATAAATTTTTTTTTATAGTAATTATCCTAAATCTATTATTGAGAAAACGTTTTCTAAACTTCAAGGCATGTCCCACAATGATGTTCTTAGTACTATCGTTAAAAGTACTAGTTCAATAATACCTTTTAGAGTGCGTTTTAATACAACTCTGCCTAATATTGGTGAAATCTTAAATAAATATTTGGATGTATTACTTTTTTCTGATAAAGAAAGCGTTAGATATTATACATACCAAGTAAAAACCTATTTTAGCTTAAAGACGTCCAAAATATATTCGAAATTATCTTATGAGAAGTGCTTTACTTGATCGCACATTTATATCTGGCCAATATTTACGAAGTAGATGTTCAAATTGTAACAATATAATTGTTGGTTCACAATTTAATAGCAGCGTTACAGGTCGTTCTTTTAAATTACATAATGATGTTAACTGTACTACACGTAATGTAATTTACCTCATTACATGTAAAGGCTGTAATAAGCAAAACGTAGGTCAAACTAATCAAAATGTATCGTGCAGAATTAATAAAAATAGATTTGATATAAGACATTGTAACGTAACTCCGCTTTCACATGTTGCGATCCATTTCGGATCACCCAAAAATCAGTGTTCATTGTCAGATATTTCATTTTAGATTATAGATAACAACATAGATATGTTGTGTAAAGAATCTTTTTGGATTCATAAATTAAATACTATCATTTCAAATGGACTTAATAATTAAGTAGTGTTTGATTTATAAAGTGTAACATGAATATTAATATGTTAATCTATTGTCTTATTTTTATTAACACTGTCTATTAGACATCTGTATCATTATTGATCCATTTAAATTCATGAACCAGCTTTATTTATAACATAAATCTTTTTGTTTCTACATGTAATCATATTTTTGCCGCTCAACGTCATAACGGTTTTTGCGCGTTTTACGCGTGTTTCGTTATGACGTCGCTTCCGGTAATTTTATTATGTTTTGCACTGATGAAGGCTTGTATGGCTTGTCTGTTTATATTAAATCATCATACACATTTATACACTTTATCAAAAAGTTGAATATGCATGTGCTCTCTTTCTACGACTTATCTTTTATTTATATATATATATACACTACAAAGCAGTTGTGTTCATGCTGCCGCACCATTGCGAATTGTTACTTACATTTACATCGTTTCGAATATGTTTTACGTTTACAGATCATAGGACTACGTCATTATAACACGCAAGCAATTCAAAGTGTGCAAACATTAGTGCTCTATAGCACATTTGTAATCATGATTTCTTGAGGACAGCAACATAAAAAGATCATATCGTACAAAGTCATTGAAATGTCGCAGTTATTCCAAAGGAAATTGTTCCAAAGTTGGCGTTATCTGATGTAATCAGGCGAACACTGCACATGCACATCGCATTTGAAAGCATTCGGCGGAAATATCATGCAATTATTAGCCTCTGATAAGGATGTGAAACTTCAATTGATTTGATTTGTAATTTTTCTTCTTACTTGTATTCAAGTGTTATCTTTTAAATGTCTTCAAAATATTTTGTTTTTATTACAAACCTACTCAAAAACGTCACGAATCATCGAAATAATCCTTACCATACTAAACATGTTCGTACCCATTTATTTTATAAAACTCCAGACTATTAATTATTTTAAGAGAAGATTTTAAAGTATGCACATGTACTGATTGTAAGGCAATCATTAGTGTTGACCATTATCAGGCGGCACCGATTTACTGGCTGATATTAGTCGGACAAGTCGGGTTGGTAAATTCAATGAAATCGCCGTTGTCAGACTTAAGGTGTTTTTAAACTACTATGATTTCCTGTGATTGTTTTATAACTATTTAGGTTGTCATATTTACAGAAAGACTTTTGAATGTAGTTAAGTTATTTTAATTCTGAAACAAAAACCTTTTTCATTCTAGACATGTTTTTTTCCTGTTTGAGTATCATCTAAGGTTGTAGAAATGCATAGTAAAGCTTACAGGCACATATTGATATTTTAACAAAACTATTTACACGTTCAAAAATAAGTGAATATATATATAAATATATCAAATTATAAAAATATAACATCTGACATAAACTTATATAAAGCAAGCAATATTTGAAATAAATCAGAACACAGAACTTATATAATTATTGTTTTAAATGCCAATTTTGCAAAGGGTTTGCTCTAAGACATTTCAAATTTGCTCAATTTCTTCTCTGACATTAGATGTTTCCTAAAATAATATGAATGTATCCTGCGTTCATGGTGTTTGTACTTAAGAGGCGTGCCAACTTATCGCAAAAAACTTGAATTCTGATTTACATTCGTCCTATGTGGCAAGAAATTGAATCAGTGATTTCATAAGTTACGAAGGCGTAGACAGAAAAATTTGTCAAGTCTCTAGGTGGTAATTTGTCACATTTACATAATAGAGTTTATGACGTTCTCTGGTCATATGCTTCTCGAAACATGACTGCCATTTATAGCATGAGATGCCATAAACAATTACATATCTGCATAACACCCAGTCTAGCATTGCAATGAAAAGAAACTTAATAAAATAAAACACGCAGATTACATTTATACCCATATTCTTACTTGCTATGACCTTGAGAATTATAATTTTGATGAATAGAATAAAATTTTGCAATACAATATTAATGATTTAAACCAAATCACAATGCTTTTTTTTGAAAATGAATCAATTAGAATAAAATCATGTTGCGTTCACCCAGTGAAATATATTTTTACGTTTTCAGTGCAACCAACATTTTTGTTATGTACAACGGATTTCATTTTCATGAAAACATATCGTTTTTTTATAAATAAAACTCTTGAAAAGCAGAATATCAAACACAGAAAATAATTTAACATGTATGTTGATTTGAACTTACAATAAATATCAGAAAACTTAAGTCATTCAGATTGTTCTTAAAATAAGGAACGATTTAATGATCATCTTTATTTTACATAGTACAGTAAAACTGTAAATTTGTAATAAAATGAGCGACATTTTTTCTATTAAATTGTTATGTGGAACAAACTCTTTAATATAATTATTTAAAGTAAAATCTCAAAATTCTCACAATTGTTCTTTGAATCAATTTAACAACTGTTGATATTTAAAATATACATACACATTCAAATAACCACCGATTCTAATTTTCATTTCATAATGTTATAGTAAAATTTTATATTTATTGCATGATTTTATATTAAAGTAAGCAACTACCTATAGTTGAGTCGCTAGTTGGCACAGAAAGTGCTTAATCTTAAGAAATAAACTTTACACAAAATTTTCTTTGATACATACCTTGTGCAAATGAGTTAACTTTACAGAAGAAACTTCCAAGCACCCATCCTTCTGTTAGATCATCAACTAAACGAACCCAGGTACAACACAGGGTGACCAATAGATCAGACACCGCAAGGTTCACAATGAAAAAATTAGTAGTCGATCTCATTCTTTTATTTTTTGCCACAACAATTATAATTAAAAGGTTTCCGGCAATGGCAAATAGAATAATTGCCACGTAAAGTGATATTTTTAATGTCATCTCCCAGGCTGGCACGCTTTTAAGTTCTCTAGGGTAGTTCATATAAATAAGATCTGGGTAGTCGTAGTAGTCGCTGTAATGTGGGGTTATATTTTGATGAACCATTTGTTCGGTACTTCTGTCAGTTGGTACGGATTTTGTCTTTTCAAAAAATGTTTTATTTAACTCCGGTGCCATTGTAGTTGTTTCCACATCCGACACATTCATAGTTTATACTTACGTATTTTTAAATAAAATTGTTGTCAAAATAAATGATAAATGTTCATCAACTAAATAAAACATTAAAATTTTCTATATCCGTCTCTATAAAGATTTTGTTTCAGACTATAATCTTAGAAACACTGACCCTTCATTAACATCTGTATTTCTCTGTCATTTTGGAGTCATAATGGACATGTTAAATCCTTTCACATTTCATAAATAATTAAATATATTTAAAAAACAAGTGAGAGAAAAACAAACTTAAAAATATTTTTGTCTCAGTATTTAAAGATAGAAAACCTGTTAAGATAATCTGAATCCGCATCCCTGCCTTAATATTTCCTTCGATAGCAAACCCCAATACGCTTCTAAACGCTGTCCAACATCTTTTCTCTCTATCGCAGCTGTGATCTGCTTTTTATCGATAATTTCCGAGTATAACGGAATGACAAAACATTTTCTACGGAAGGTGCCCGATCTCATTTCCTATTCACAGGCGACAATTTGTCCAATTAAGGACATTTATAACTCTTTTGAGACAATAGTATTATCACGGAGAATAAAAAATGTTGATTTCTAATGGGAAAAACCACTGGACAATCAGAATTAGACACTTTTAAACCTCCCCGTGCAAATGTGTCACAAACAGATTATTTGGGATGAAAATCAACCGTTATTGGATCTATATATAATAGATATAAATGAAATCAACACAACAAGCAATATCTTCAAAGAGGCAAACATTTATCAGTGTTTTTCAATTGTTTTTAGTTAAACTTTTTAACCACATATGAAACACATGTTATGTAGTATTTGATCGCATTAGGTTGATCTTACATATCTGGTTATTTGGAACACATTCTGATATAAAAGTCAATGAAATCTCCCTTTTTGCAACTCTCTGTAAAATAATCAGACATATTAACGCTGGGAATATATGTAAACTTTTATTTTTCATGTTTTAACTTTGCTTTGGACTGGCATTATAACAATTTTAAAACGCGTTACATTAATATGTCTTTATAAAGGGAGCTGCCTTGCCAGATAATTAAATTTGAAACATCTACCTTTGCTAATAACAGCTTAATTATTGATAATGTGTTTGTGACATCTGAACGTATCTGAAGGGTTACTGTTAGAGACATTAACATCTAACTACTTCCTACAACCATCTTAACAACTGTCCGTCATTTGTATATATTGTTGAATTGTAAACTTAAACCATAAGTTGTTTAATAAATATATGAAATTCTAGTTATTTCAAAACAACAACTCATGACTGGTTAAGATGACAACATTTATCATTCCTTCAAAAACGGTTATGAAAGCAGAATTGCAAACAAACATTCGTTCACACGTACACTATTTATATTATTTGTTTGTTCCGTAAAAGTATATTATTTCAAGCAACGTTTGTTTGTTTTTTTTCTTAGTAAAAACGTGAACATCTGGAACACCGAGAGGAATATTCCCTTAGAAATTCTCATATGAATGTGTTTTGATTCATGACTTAAATATTATGTTATATATCAAATGTCATTGAACATATGTTTCATATATCTAGCAACATATGTATAAAAAATTTAAGATGCCTTCAAGACATACAGGATGACACATTTAAGAAGAAATCCGAAAATAAAAGTCATTTCGACATTGATTTATATATGTTCTCAGAAAAAATAAGATATTAGTGTACCAAGTGAAAAATATAAATAATAAATTTTGTTGCGAAAATTAAGATTAAAAACTCTCGTTGCCTTGCTCTATTTTGCTTTTTTATTATTTATTTGCGTTCGATTAAATGTAAAACGTGGAACTATTTTGTTAATATCGAATATTAAAGAGGCTTGTAGAATTAATCCAATTCTTATTGCTTCATTTATGTCTCCCGCACAGGAAAGTATTTGTTATTTGCATTAGAATTAGTTCAGCCCATTCATAATTTTCTCAATTATCTATCAGTCATTGTTTTGTCCAATTTCTTTGATGTCTCAGTATACATCTTGTACGTAATACGGTTGTTCATCACTTTAAGTGTCACCATTCTCCGATCATTTATATCATTATAAGAGATTGTTTTTTCCAATTAACATGAGGTCGACATTCCGAAATAAACGACAATATGTAAATAGTGATTTAGTTTGTAAGAAATATATTTAAACGATGCAAATATAAAACATACAAAGAATACAAATTGAAACTCTTTCATAAATAAACAAATTAAAGTCATTTTACACATTTACAAAAGGTTATTGAACCTAGATTCAAATATGTTAACATTTTAGCTTAATTCATTGGAAAATTATGCATATGCCGTTTAAGATGCCAAGTGTTTATTCAGCCTTCCATTTCTTAGATTTAAACGAATACAAATGTTCACTTTATTCCTGTTTTTGTTGTTTATTTTTGTTTGTTTTGTAGTGGCGTTTTATTCACCTTTTTCTAAACATTTTTTATGATAATAAAGGTCACATTTAAATCACTATGACACATTATTTCGATTAAATAAAAGGAAAGAATTAAATGATTAAACATAGTGTAGTTGTTACATATTATTGTGAAAGAATCATTCTTGTCTTTGTAAATTTAATTAGATATTGTTGTTAAACACACAAAACTCATTCAATAACTGTTGATAGGAAAACGAAAATTAAACAGCCGATGAGTTGCTCGATGTTTATCGATGCAAGTACATTTTTGTAAAATACATATGTAGAAAGAAAAGCACATTTTAATTCAAAGAACTGGAAAATTAATAAATTTCAATTAATTCTAAAATTCTTACGACTTACTTTACAGACTAGCCTTACGTATATAATCAGTCGCATGACCTTCATATTTTTATTTGCTATGTCATTCTGTGGAAAGTGTTGGACTGACTGAATTTATCAATAAGGATATTCACTTAATATATTTCTTCAACTATTTATATCTACTTAACTTGTTGTGGAATTTATGCCATCCGTCTTTTTAGGAATTACTTATGTCATATTGGAATGCTATATGAGTGATGTTGTTCCCTTAAGGCGTAAGTCGTCTGACATAGGAAGATTGAAGACACAATTGTTATAAAGGCAATGTTTTGTCTACAGTTAGGCAAAACGGTTTCTTTTGATTTCATAAATCATGATATTGTCAAAGTATTGAATGTTTGAGAGTACAGTCTTATATATATTGCATGTACATGGTAAAATCAAATAAATTCATAGCATGTCATATTGAAATGTTATAACAGCTAATTTGCCACACATGGTTCATACATTAAGTTTACATATCAATTTGTGATTTATAATTGACAAAAAACGTCCCTAGAAGTTGGCTTTTCAATTTCCTTGCTGATCTCGCTTTTCATATTTTATACAAGTCTGCGAATTTTCATATTTGTTGTTTCACCTTAAAGGAGGTATTAACAAAACGGTTCTCCATATGTTATGTTCAAAAGCCACCCTTTATCAGTAACAGTTCCTGACCTTGTAACAGATCATCTACCAACCGCTTCATAGGAAGGAAGACATACAACGGTTCAAATAGCACTTGCTACTCAAATAGCTGAAAATGTACAAGTGATATCCCGAGGGTTTGATTAACTTGGAGCAAACATCTTTGATGAATAGTGTTATGTTTTTGCCAGGTTCATTAACATTATATCCAAAATATCTAAACGCTCAGACAGCACTTGTCTTTTGTATCCTGAAAGGCACTTTTAGCGCGAGCACTATTTGAGAAGTTTGAGGTCTGTTAACGGTTAAGGTAACCGAAAAACCAGTTATCACTTAAGGCCTTCTTTGTCATCATTGACCGTTTTGCCAACGGATCTGGCATAATCAGCAGCAATTTATTGTCTACCATAAAGAAATTATGATACTTAAGCTACTTCTCCTTTGTTGAAAATGTCGGTTTAACTATCACTTTTATCCAGCAAGTTAAATCTGACGCACCACATAAACGAAAAGCCCTTGACACAAATCCATAGGAATTTGTATCCTAAAATGCCTTAAAATAATTCTGTAGTCTGCAGATGTTTTTTTTCCGAAAGCCAAATCTGTCATTATTTTTTAAAGGTAGAGTTTCAATAAAAACGTTTATGAAACGAATTTAAAATGACTTATTATTTTATTCTACGCAACTACGCCTCATTTCAATAAATACAAACATATATACTGATATGTACACGGAACATAAAAGTCAAAATACAGTAGCAGATATGTGAAGCCTGTGGTTATAAAACTTGAAATTAGGACAAACGCGGGCATTTGTACTCCGTATAACAATCTGCCTAATTATGTGTAAAGTTTGAACAGATTCCAGACCTTAATGCTTCAGACGACAAAACTTTATTACGGTTGTAATTTATCCATTCCATCTTACTTTGACATATAATCGGTGCCTGAGATATAGTGAAATTCTTCTAGTAATATGCTAATAATAGAAAAGCACAACAATCCGAAAGGAAATATTTCAAAATACTTTACAGCAAAATAGCCGCAATAAATTTGATAGAATAGAGAAAAACAGAATCCCTGAATTTATATGATCCTTAAGTATTTGATCATTTTGCGATAAATACTGTATCACCAATTAATTGTTAATAAGACAGCTTTTTCGTTGATTGTTTGACCATCATCATTTTGTATATAAAGTGTGTATACAATACTTATTTAAGAAAAGGGCAACATTCAGTTAGATTCCAATAATTCATCTTCGACATCATGAGGTGGTATAAATCATATTTGTTACTATCCCTTTTCTTTCTTTACGTTTCCTCTTTAGTGCGAACACTTCATGCTACTCATAGAAAATACGTCACTTTTCAAGGAATAGCAGAATGTGTCATATTGAAGGTCCCCGGATGTACATATCTGTTGCTTAATATATCAAATTTTAAAATTTAATGTACTATTTTCTTATCGAAATGACTAGTATACAACTTCGCAAGTCATTGGTAAAGAGAGACGTCGGCGTCCATAAATAGATTCAAATGTGTCAAATATTCTTTAGTGGCAAAAGTTTCTAATTTTGATATTTTATGACAAAAGCACAACTAAATAAAGTGACTTTCATTCTTTTGTTTATCGCCTCTGTAATGAATATATCAATTCAATAATAACCACAGAACATTCTCATATCTCATTTTTCACCAAACTTGAACAGTATTAGTTAAAAAATGTGATCTTTTCGAGGAAAAATATGATAATAAGGCAGATTATTTTATAAAACTCATTCATAAGAAGTTCAATAACACGGGTATGCAGTGAGTGTATTGTATGCACCATAAGCGTTTTGAGAAAATGAGCATAATAAATAGTCTTAAGTGCAAGCAATGAACTTCAATTACATGTACGATCATTTATTTACTTCTTACGCATTGTACAGTCGTTGGTACTTTTTGTGGGATGGTAATTTACCCCTCGTTTGTCCATTTTATTGACACCTACGTAGGCTTGTATTATGTTGAAAGATTGTTTATCGTTTGAACTATAATCATTTGCCGATCATTCATGATATTATGAGGAATTAATCATTACTTTTTAAGGTATTTTCAGATTTACTTCCTACAACCATAATACAACAGAATATTAAGTAAAAGTTAATCGATTAATAATGATGCGAAAATAACAACCGCATTGAATATAACTTATAGAGAAAGTTTGTCAACCTACTTTTAATTATTTAATCTCCTATTTCCTTTGGAATAAGCGCATGTACTTAAATTACCATTTGATGAACAAGTCACTGTGGGTAATCATCAATTAATCAAAAATTCGAAACTTTGAAAATTAGCTACAATAGTAAATTCGTACTGAAACATTGCACATTACAAAAACAAAACCTCTTTCTATCACAAATATAAATTCATAACATAATCAGAAATATCTCCAGCAGCTTTTAAACTGACATTTGCTTTTATAACAGCCCTGTTTTAATTTAAAATGTGCAGTGTAAATACGCATATTTTCAGTAAGATGCAAACGTATTGCCACATCCTCTGCATATTTCGTGTGAAGAGATAGAAGGGTGTGTTTTGATCTAAAAATCGTAATTGTTAACTGGTTTTCATTTAAAAAATAGTTAGCAAATTTCTTTTTATTAAAACGGATCTATAAGTAACTGTATAACATTTGTAACGTACTATATTACGTAACGTATTATAGAACTAATTTATAATTCAACATTTGTTTTTGTATTGTATCTTCAGTTTGATTTCGTTCATTTTTGTTTATTCAACAGTTAGTAGATCCTATGACAGCCTGAGGATTAAAGCACTAACATGAAAGACAGCAAAGAAAAAGATTACAGCGAAGTTTGAAGATCACATTTCCATAAAAATCAGGTTTGCTTATCCTTAGTCAGATAACATAACAGATGAAAATCGCAAATATAGTTTTAATTAAATCGAAATTACGATCATTAAAAAAACTATTTCAATAATTTATGATAGTGGTAGTCATGTTTGAGAACTTTGTTAGTAATAAAAACAATTGTAGTTGTATTTCAAGATTAAGTTTTATTCAGTTCTTTAGGATAAGTGTTAGATACCATGTGATCATAAAGTTTGAAGTGATTTTAACATCAAACTAGAAATATAAGAGTAAAAGCTATATTATTCGAGAAAAAGACAGCAAAACTCATTACTTGGCACAATCATTTGTTGACGTATGAATATATATATAAATATATAAAAAGATACATAACGTTGTTCTTATCAAGAAAAAGACATTTTAAACAGCTGCCTCTGCGTTATCATTTTTATCTACTTTTAGTCATACCCAAAGGGCAAAATAAATGTTATGTACAAAGTTATAAACACATTTATGACTGAAGACATGTTTTTTTCCCTCCGGACTGTTCAAAATGTTCATGAATGCTAAATAATACATGATCATAAAACAGATTTGTAAAATGAACATAATGCCTCAGAAACAAATAAGATTTTCTTGCTTTAGGAAAGGCCGACGTGAGTGTTATTATGTTTAAAAAAAAGTTCAAAAGTATCTTACATGCTTATCACTGAACAAAAGTGCTGAGTATAAAATCATTTGTTATAAATGTAACAAAGTGTAAACAAAGTAGTATTTTGAACGTCCCTACAAAATACTAAATCAATATAATTTATTAATGGCAAGACAACAACAGAAGTAAATGTTGTTACAGATGGTTGGCCTATAAGTAACTTTTTCGAAACTATAACATGGCACAAAAATGATAAGCTTTTGCGAAATAAAAATAAAGCATTTCTTAGGCATAATTTAAAAATACTTAATGTTCTCCTCTTGTTTATATTTTAATATATTACAAACTGTGTTAACAAATACAGCCTATTAAAATCACCATTCTTCGGACATATCTCTCTTGACAAGTTTCTGATGTTAATTTAATGTATAAACAGCACACAAAACAACAACATTAAAATCAACAAACAAAATAAACTTAGAAAACAACAACAACAGAAACACCAACAAAAAACAAAAAGCTTGGGACAGACTCAGTTTGATTAACTTTGTTTATATGATAGCGGTAACATTATCTATAATACCATAGGCTACAATATTATTATAAGGTTATTTTATTATAATTATGTAATAAACGTTTTGGTCCCTTGTGGCTTAGGGGTTGCCTTTATCGCTTGAAGGATAAGAATTGCATCCACCGTTGAACGAACCATGCGTGATCGTAATAGGCGACTAAATGGGTTCGAATTACTGAAGTCTATGCATCTATTAGCTTTAGCAGGTGAGGTGCTTTTTACCCCTGGAGTTCGTTTCAATATGTAACACCCGAGGTAAGCCAGAATCAGTTTTACTCTTTCGGTGCCTGTTGTCCAAATTGTGTTGGTGTGCCGTAAAACCAAACAAAAATAAAAACATGCGTTTTGTGTTGAAGAAATCCTAAATTTGATTTATTTCTGTCATTATCTATGAAAAGTGGAAGTCACAATATATAAAAATACAAAAACGTGTGAGCCCAAGGTGACGCGTGCTAAAATAGTATGAAGGAACTTGTTTTCTTTTTACTCATAACTGATAAACATTTAATGGTGGAACCATACGATTGCTTAAGCTTGGCAGTTGTACATATTTTATTGAAGTAATTTAGTGTGCATTAAATATCAAATATAAACATATAATGCAAAGTTTGGTATAATAAAATACTGTTGATATTGTGAAATATATGCAGTCGGCAATAACTATTCAACTTCAAATATGAAATTTATTTGCAGCAAAACCAACAAATCAACATCTAAATGAAACATTATAATCATAGTATTATATTTCTATTACATGTATTACATTCATACTGTTTTTAATAGATCATTTAAAGCTGCATGCCTCTAGACTTCAAAATGTTTATGAAAATAAGCATGATTCTTGAGGCATGCTCCTTTAGAATCAGAAATAATCAAGATTTAACAACATTAAGCCATTTGTATTTCTAAATATATCACAAATGAATTTGGCGTCAGCTTGCTTAATTGATAAAACCGACAAATGAACATAATAAATATACTTTATAAGAAACTCATGTTTAACAAGAGCGATCAGTGATCACATGTGTCGCCTCATGATGGCCAATTTCATTTTGGGACAAGTTTTGTGACAGACGGACATACAGACGGACAGTGCACAACTAGACTTGGTACTGATCATTCCTGTAAAGTTTGGATAAAATTGCACCAGTAGTTTATGAGGAGTAGTCCTGACAAGCTTTTGTGTATCTGGCAACACACAGAAAAACACCTTTTTATCAAAGGGCCATAACTCGGCCAAAATTCATTCAACCGGAATACTCGTGCAATATGCGCAAGGACTTGAGCTACAGATCAATCCAAGTTTTATTGAAATTACATTAGTGGTATATTAAGAGAAGTAGTCCGGACAAACTTTAAAAATAAAAAAAGATTAAAGGGCCATAACTCTTACAAAAATTATTGAACCGGAAAATGCTGACGACAATATGCACAACTAGACTTGGTACTGATCATTCCTGTAAAGTTTGGATGCAATTACACCAGTAGTTTATGAGGAGTAGTCCGGACAAGTTTTGTGACGGACGGACAGACAGACGGACAGACAGACAACGGAGAAGTGATCCCTATATGTCGCCACTACTCTGTAGAGGCGACACAAAAATCGACTAGGAAAGTTTATCGCCACATCATTTCATGTAGAGACGATAATCATACTGTCATTATGTCAAATCTGACTGAGTAAATTATGCTTCTGATTTTTTTAATATGGACTATTATCTGCAAATAACAGAAAAAAAGGAAAAACAAAAATATTATTTCATATGTTCAAATAAAACATTATATCCGATTAATTCTAAAAAAATATAGAATACAGATCTTATTCAAGTGTTTTAGTGCCGCAAATTAACGTTTCAGATTTCGCACAAAAGGGCACTTGTTACATTATTTATCCGCTACACATGCAATTTAATACGAGTGAACAATAAAAGTTCATTGTGGTGTTCGAAACATCTAGATAAAGTTAGAAAATTGAGCATATAAGTATATATATTTCACTTGAAATAGAATCTTCGTGATATGTATAATATTTCTGAAATGCTTACAATTTTATGACGAATGTCTTTAATAATCTGAAAAAGAATTAATGTATTTCCAAAGGTAAAAATATCAAGTACCATAGCAAAAAGAATAATTTTAAAGGATAATTTAATCAATGATGTTATATTTTCGATCCTTGAAGATCTTTCAGCATGACATTATTGTTGTGTATACATTTTACATGGTATTTTTAGTTTCTTTCAATTTGGGTGGTTCCAGTATTCCTACTTGAATACTTAATAATCACCCTTAGGATATGTTGCTATATCAAATACAATTTTGCCGTGTCGGGCCTTCTTTAGGGATGCTGTTTTTCACTATTTTACATTTTATCATTTTATTCTGTTTCGACTTAAGACATTTTTAACGCAAATGCGCAAATATTATACAGATCATGTTAACGTTTTCTTATCATTAAATTCATTATAAAATTGTACGTGATGACTGTAAAAATGAAAAGAAAATTAACGTTGGACCATGCTAAGAGACACGTATTCGAGAAATTCTAATAACATTGAAGTCTTTGACACACTCGTCTGGAATAACAAGTTAATGAATTTACTAGTGAAACTAACAAACCTTAAAATTGATACATTTGAAGCGACCAATCGAAATCGAAAATCAGTCAGAATATCTTACAAGTTCATTTGCTAATGACATTATTTTGTTGTAGAACGACTATTGCGAAGTTAACATTGAATGATTTGTTTTACTACAATATTGGAGTGATACTAGTTAAATGAACTAATTTTGTTTATCATAGATAGATCTACGCTTGGTCAGACAAAAAATCTTTATTAACAATCGTTATTTTATATGTCGTTGAATTACATCATTTTGTAATGATTGCAGTGATTTTTTAAAGTATCATAAAACAAAATGTTAGCCATAGCACCACTCCCATCCCCAAGGGTAGGTGATCAGGTGAAATTTGTTTACGGTAATATTTGGTCAACGCTTATAGTTAAATGATATTTGCTATTACTTCGTTTTAATTTTCATTCAATTATAAAATAAAATCAAATAACATGATTCTGTCAGTTATTTTTCAGTTTTCTAATAAAGGCGGTGTGGTCGAGTGGTTAGAACTGGTTGTTTCCAGAAAAAGGTTTCGAGAGTGTTTCAATAAGCTTATAGCTTCCTTCCAACAAAATGAACTGAAATAAATTTGTATAAACTAATATAGCTTTTTTTTCTTTTCGATATGCCTAAAGTAATTAGAGCGCAATGCTACCACATATCATATTACAAACTGTTAAATTTTCATAATTTGGATGATTGGCATGAACAAAAAATTAGCATTCAAGTGTCGCAAAATACAATTAAAAACAAGAACGTGTTTATAAGACACAAAAGTCCCCGGCACAGATTCTTGACAGTAACACTATTTCAAAACAATGTTGTCCATTCACTCAGTTTAGGATGGAAAAATGCAAAAATAATTGTAAACACAGTTAAATAACCTGACAGAGTCATGGCGTTTGTAACTGTGAAAATTTAAGTTAGAAAGTCAAGATCATTGCTATGACTTGTGATGAAGTTGAAACATATTTAGCTTTATCATATATGTGTTTTTAATTCACTTGAAACCTTTAATGAAATTTCTATTCACGAAGTCAATAAATATACTCATTGAGGCAGATGTTCAAAATAAATATAAGCAGAAATAATCATTTTATAATCAATAATCAATTGTGTTTATGTCATTTTCCAAGTACAATGATGTTATCACTACATTTAGACAATACGTCTACAATTCTACCTTATTGTAACATTTAGACAATACTTCATCATTACATTTAGACTGTATGTTATCATTAGACACTACGTCATCATCAGATATCGCCTGTACTAGACATGTTATTATAGGTTTCCTGCTCGTCTACATCAGAATAATGTACAGTACCTACAATTCCCCATATGTCGTCATTAACGTATGATTGTTTATCACTGACGTCATGTTGTTCCTTAATTATATTCAAAATATCCAGGACTGCTATAATATTCACTGTTTGTATGCTGATTATTTACATTTTCGTCATCCTTTAACCTCGACAATTATGGTGTTTTCTTCACTGGAATGATCGTCACTGACATCGATTACACAGTTAAATTTAATGTCATCACAATACTAACACCTGGGTCTGACCCAATGTAATTATCATTGTCATCAAAAACTAACTCATCGCTCGAAATATCACTATATATGTCTGATTTTATTTCGATCTCAACTGATAACACGTCAGTATTGTCACGTTGTTTTACAATATACACTGCAGTATTTTCATCTGGTTGGGAATTTATTTCATATGGATATGACTCTTTTGTTTTTCTCTTATAGTAGTATTTCTTATAAAACATTATCTCAAGTGTATAATTTTGCTGCTCGTGATATTTGGTCGTAATTTTCTTTGTTAGTTTAGTATCTCTCTTAATTTGTTATGTATTAATTCCATGATTGGGACTTAGTAACATTATAAGCGTGAACTAAGGGGCCAGCAAAATATTTCCAGTATGATTTTTGAATTGTTCAAAAAATATTCTAACTTTCGTCCTGGCGGTCTGGTTCATGACTGAATAGACTTGAGCATGTCTTGTGAAATGGTCAATAAGTACTCGTATTTGCTTAAATTCACCTTTGGATCGTTCAAGGCTCAGGATGTCTATGCAAATGATTTCCATTGGAGCAGTCGAAAAGATGTTATCACGTGTAGCTACAGATGGTTTACTTTTTTGCGATTCACCGAAAGCATTCATCGCCCATGTGGCCACTATAACCGCCTATACCAATCAAAAAGAAGTGTGCTTAATAAGAACGATGAATGTTTTATCACGGCCCTGATGTCAAAGATCATCTTGTAAGGAACACTTCACCTCTGAGAGCTTCTTGAAGAAATAACTGCTTATATTTAAGATCTCCTTATTGTATGGCTCTAAACAGCAAACCGTCTTTAAGTTTAAGATTGTCTCAGTCCTGCAAATATCAAACGCATGTTATATATTACCCGCTTATCTGTGACACGCTTATTTGTTGGTCAAGTACCTTTTTCTAACTGCTGTCGTATTTCAAACTTCGCAGAGTAGCAGTACTTATTCTGAAGCAGGAGCCTTTTTCTATATTGAAAGAAATTTTAGTTTGCATCTAGTTTACATATATCATCAAATTGATCCCGCTAGAAAAAAGATTTCTACATCAAATTATAGAGAATATTTTTTAAACTATCTATCTAAAAAATCTTTGATATATTCAACTTCAATACACTTTAATACATGTCATTTTTTTTTAATTTTCTGTACATCACATGTTCAGATAAAGGATCTATCTACATATTCGTTATTGTTATAGGCCATTGATATGTACATATAATGATGTAAGAACGTCCGCGGCCTGGTTAAGGACAATTGCCTCTCACGGCTGTTGGCTAGGAATATGTTATTGAGGTATTTTGCAGTCATATTACTCACATGGAGCTTCTTACAGATAGACATTTATTAACGTTCCATTTTGTTTTATACTTTTAAATAAATAAATAAGTACATAAATTCGAAACGCATAATATATATAAATAAACAAAGTCCGTTTCTTTGTATCGACTATTAATCAATTTAATTCATACTTGAACTATCTTAAGGAATTTGTTTAATTAATTTCATCTATGTCATAAAGTTAGTTTTCTCTTTTATCTCATTTTATATTAACACAACCTGTGTCTGAAGAATGTGTTTTATATGTTAAATGATATTTCAGACAATGTCGTTAAGATTACATGCTCAGTTGAACTAATTTGACACACACGTTCGATGATATTTTTATGATGTCAAAGCACCAGACAAATGTCTAAATTTAAGTGAAAGATTTTCTGTCATATTTTAATACGTCTTATTTTTCATGTCGATTCGTCAGAAACCTTGAAAGATATTTCTGTTACAAAGTCAATAAAATACTCATAAACGCAGATGTGCACAATAAATATAAGCAGAAATTATCTCCAAACAAATGATCACCACTGAGCACAACACACATTCCTATACAGAATTTATTTTGAGATTTATAGACACAGATACTTAAACATTTTCAATATTTTCACAGTGTGATAAATCCATTTCTCAAAACAGTGACAAGCAAATCTAGAAGCACTAACATCTATATACACATTGTTTTGTGCAATGCATTTAAAGATAACAGAAAAAAATTGCCTAACGTCAGTTCTGAAAAAATTAGGTGTAATACTTCTAATAATAAAGAGGTTTTGGTGAAGCGATGACATACACGAATTTAATATAAGAAGTATTATACCAAAAATTATTTATCTTTATAGACATACAGCATATATGACACGGGCTATAATAATGATAAGATTAATAATTTTTGAAATGAGGCATATTTTATTTGCCAGTTTCATTATATGTCATAAAATTGGTTTACATTTTTTTTATAACCAGCATCCGAACGTTTCGTTAAGTGGTTTAGAAGAATAAATCCATTTCTATAAATTATGACATTATTAAAATACCTAGGGCAAGTAAAGCAAATGAGATCAATATGGTTTACAACATATCATTCTAATGGTACGTTCATACTCGTATTTAACCAATTAAGAGGAGGGGATAAAATTGTAAATAATAAATTTGAATAATAATATTTAGGCTAAAAGGTAAGTCACGCAATTATATAATACTTTTAAAAGACAATAGCGAAACAACTGTTTCCCTAGATGTAAACAATAACAAAGATATCGACTTAAAATGTTTTAAAATGTCATTTTGCCATATTGTACAGATCATAAAATATGGGATATTTTTCTTTGAAACATATGTAGCTTGAGAAATCAATTTATACGATTTTGAAACGACTACATTGTTATAAATGCATTGACTGTTTTTTAAGGTTAACGTTCTCATAGAATTTGCTAAATTACCATATGTTTCAAGCTTGTTTTTTATAATATGCGACTTATTATTTCTAGTTAAGAATCATTTAAATGATTATCCTGTCCGTGCTCTGCCTTTAGCCCGGTCTTTTTAGCTCACCTGAGCTTGCTCAGAGTGAGCTTTTAGGATCGTTGAATGTCCATCTTCTGTCGTTCGTCCACACTGGTTCGTTAACACTCTAGCGGTCACGTTAATGCCTAAATCATCATCAAACTTGGTCAGGATGGTTATCAAGTTGATAGCTCGGATGAGTTTGAACATGGGTCATCTCGAATGAAAAACTAGGTCACCGGAGCTAAAAATAGGAAAAACCTTGTTAACACTCTAGCGGTCACATTTATGACCTAAGTGTCATCAAACTTAATCAGGATGCTTGTTTAGGTAATTGCACGGATGAGTTTGAACATGGGTCATCTCGGATGAAAAACTAGGTCACAGGAGCTAAAAATAGAAAAATCTTGTTAACACTCTAGTGGTCACATTTTTGACTCACCTGTCATGAAACTTGGTCAGAATGCTTGTCTGGGTAATTGTTCGGATGAGTTCGATGGGTCAGGCTAGCGATCAAGGGCCATCATGGCCCTCTTATTTGTTTTTGGTCCTCCTGGGCTTCTTGCCGTTTGTTCTTGTTGCAGGGTCGTGTGTCGGAAGAATATGGCTGTTTTGAAAATGTCTAGCCGACAAATTTTATAACATCTCGATAGAAAGCAATCTTGCTTTTTTACATACAGTAATAATTTCATAAAAAACGCACTGTGAATGTTTATAACGCATTTGCACTACATGCAACTAAATTGCTTCAAATGGTGTAAGTCATTACTTGGGTGTATCATCTACCTAGCTTTCAAATTGACACTACAAGTGTAGTACATGTAGCAGATGAGTCATATTTTTTTTACAATGGAGTGCTTTTTGTGTCACACCGCTGTGTCAAATCATACTCATGTGGGGTAAGCAGACGATCACTTGTGAGGAAAGTGGTAATTGCTGGTTAATTATTTACCAAACTAAATGACTGAATGCCATCATCTGAAATACAAAGTAAAATTCCTTAACGTAAAAGGGCATCGAAACACGCTTTTGTACAATGGGCGGGGCAAATCCCCTGAGAATCAGTGCAATTGTCAAGTAATTATGTTATTAATGTTCTTTCTCTTTTGTATCATAGGCTAGAATAAAATAAAATAGGCTAAACACTTTCCCTGTTGTCAAAACATGAAACCCAAGAATAAATGTAACCAATGTACAAGCATTTTAATATGACCTTTTATATCATTATCCTTTTCCCGTCACAATACTCGGAACAAAATGTAACTTATGTCCAAGCATTTTAATACAACCTTTTCTATAATTTTCATTTTCCCCGTTGACGTAATGAGTAAACCCCAGCACAAATACATTTTGTGCTAATCTATGAGTATGGTCTATTTTATCCCAAACAGACAGTGCATTAACTAGAAATTGTTTGTTTGTTTGGATTTTTACGCACGTCAACACATAACTGGCCATACCGTGCCGAATGCTATAATACGCTTAAAATGTTCTGTTAAACTTTGTAAATGATAATATAAATGAGTCAATTAGATCCTAGAATACAAATTTATCTCTTTCAAATAATCAATGATGTTTTGATGGTATTGTATTAAAGAGTTCTTTGAGTGCGAGAAACTCATTTTCATTGATCATAATTGTCAAGTGGTAAGAATTGTCTAAAAAGCATTTTAATAAGTGATTATCCTATAATTGTATTTCAACAGGCAAACTAACAGAAACAATACCCTTATTTGTTATTTAATATGAAATTGTGTTGTTTTTTTTTATTCATCTGGTTTACTCATATATGTAATGAATAAGATGCTGAATTATTTAGGTCAATATAGATGCATTGACGTTGAAAATAGTATTAAAAACTAGTAATTATTTATAAAAACACGGTCATTGTCAAATAAATAAATGCACGCAAACGGAATTTCTTTTCCACATACCGTTTTGCTAATACTGTTATGTCAGTAATGTTATTAAACGTAATATCTTACAGACCAACATTGCAAGAAAAAAATCATTCCTATTCGTTCAGATTTTATTTACAAAAGGGTAGGTGTTTAGTAAAATGAAAAGTACCGGGTTCTTCAATCTGATGAATTGTGTTATTATTTGTTATTGTGTAAACATACCAAGTCATGCATTTTACGCTCGTACTTGAGATTCTTAGTGTTAGTGTTAATACTTAATGCAATATAACCCTAGCAATGCAACCGATCAAAATACATACCATATGTATGCACGACTAATATCTCTTTTGTGCTCTGTAAACACATATAGCATAAAGAAGATATATTTTTCGAATTTCAAACGTTTTCTAATGCGATCTCAGTTAAACTTTTAAAGATAATGTCAGTTTCATATGGTGAAATTGTAATATTGCAATATTCTGTAAAAATAGTTATTTACAGAACCTACGGTATGAATGAAAAAAGTAAGAAAATAAAAACAAATCCAGTAATGCTGTTTTAGGAAGCAGAACAAATTTCGCCTGATGTGATCAGATTTCATACACTTTCAATTGAGTTTTAAACTTGAAGAGTAGAGAAGCATGAATTTGATTTGTTAATTTATGTTCATCCCATCAGATATCACGGTTGGGTGCCTATCAGCCAACATATCAGTGATTGATTACATGCGTTTAACGTGAAACTATCTTGCAAAAAAAAGCGATGAGTCGTGATAAAATTTGTCTGACAGCTGTATATAGGAATAGTGTTACAATCGCTGACAGTTTTGAAATTTTGTAAGTTTAACTAATCTACAGGATAGTTTATCTCATTGAAGACAATTTAGTCGGGTTTTGACTATAAACCGTCTACTTAAGTGAATACATACTGTATTTACATCATGTACATTTGTATCGCAATTGACATGGAATATGGTGTCTGTGTATATCCTTGAGGAGAATAATGACCTTATGTTTTAGAAATACTCAGTCATTATATATGTATCTACACATTTTCATCATCAATAAACTATTATTGTAAATTTATAATGTCATTATAAAAATACATACAAAGGGGTGCAATCAGATATATATTAATCTAATCAGTTTTTGTTTTCCACTCAACAGGAGACCAGGATGTTTACTGACAGGGAATTCTTGGACCATCTCACCAGACCAAACACCACTATAATCTGGTTAGAGCAATGATCACTACACAACTATGATCTAAATGCAGTATCAAACAGTTTTGACATTTAACATAAGTATGCATGAGTTTGAGTTTTGAAGAAAACAAACTTTAGCAAATAAATGGTCATTTCTACCAAAACAAACGACATCAAGTTTTTATGTTTTGCTGGTGAAACTAAGTACCGATTGTTAATAAATGTCTCCTGAATTCCAGAATTTTTATTGACGTTACATGTACCTTATATTGAAATGTTTTTGTCAATTGTACATATAGATTTATGTATACATCAACTTTGAAGACAAATTGATTTGATTAATTTTCTGTCTGATAAACTATATGATTGGAATTGAATTATATCATAAATAGCTTATGAATGAAATTGATATCGAACAACACGAGATTTTATCTAAATTCCAATTGTACTCTATATATTCTTAGCCCGGTACTTTTCGTTCTAACTGTAACATATATAATCATGTCAGCATGTAATGAGTCTTTAAATAAAAGATTAGTTTTCTCACTCTAGCCCATAATATCCATTCTAGTTAAATTACTTAGGGCAAGCTTAAAGTGCCATTTACTTCAACATAAGGTGTTTAACACTCCAACAATAATTACAATTATTTCTTACTATTCTTTCTTTCAGATTGGTTTCTACACTTTATGCAATCAATCATAAAAGATAAAAGCTTTGATTTATATATGTTGCATTTTTGAGATGTACTTAAATATATTGACTTTTCTAAGATATTCAAATATGTAAATTGCATATTTTTGAATATCGTACTTCACTTCAGTGTTGTTATATTTTCTAGTCCTTCGGGAACATTGATGCCAGCACTATTAAGTGTTGAGAATTGAGAACCGCTCAAGCCGGTGCTAGGGAGCGTGAGGGATGTTGCACTTATTCATTATCTCTCATGTACAGACTCAATCAAACCGAGTCTGCCATTCTTATGTAATTTTGTTGTGATTAATGCTTCCGAGGGATCACTTTGTTTCCAGAATTTGGTATAATGTTTGTACGAGAAAAAACACGTTGAATAGACATTATGACATATATATATAATTGCGGCGTATTGATACCATTGATCTGCATATTACCAAAGCATATCACAAGTCTGTTTTAATAATGTGTGTTGTTGAAGCGTTATAATACACTTTTATTTATGATGCAATTATGACGAATATTGCAGATCAAACATTTGTTTCAGAATGATAGAAATGTCTCAACGTTGTACCTTAACAAGTATAGGTAATTAAGGATTTAACCGACTCTAAGGTCAAACGCAAGAGTGCCAGGTCAATATTGTTGGACAATATATGTCAATTGTTTCTTTTTTAAAATTTCCCAGTCAATAACATACGTTTTCTACTATGTTTTTCTCGTAGTTAAGTTTAATTCTCCCAACATGATCACTAGCGAATGAAATACCATACTTGTCCATGCTTTCAACGTATCCAAATTTGCCAAAAATAATTTTTTTCTAAAAATTTTTTCCCAACTCCCTTTTAAACCTTTAAATTTGCAAAAAAAATGAGGTTGGCAAGCGCTGCAAAGTTGTGTATAATTTGTTAAATTTATATATATGTTCCTTACCTATTAACTATGTTAACTATTTACGAAACAAAAGGAGTCATGTTCATGTTTTAACATATTTGTAATCTGATATTATTAAAATACTTTGTTGTTGTACTTGAATTGAATAAGAATTTTCTTCCCGGATGTGTGAATAATGTAGAGCATGACCATCACTAACTCTAGTTTATAAACCTATAATTTGTGTCTTTGACCTACTGGCTTTATATTCTTGCGACACAGCACACTATTAACGAATCTACAAAATTACAAGAAAATACAGTAATTATTCACGGCTAACTTAATACTGATCTACAGAGTAACTTCTTGACATGTTAGACAGTCCACAATTGATCCTGAAAGAGAAACAGATACTATTTTCCGGCAAATTAACACTCCTAAGATTTGATAAGTAGTTTGATTTGAATGCTACGAGACGATTTAAAAAACAGACAAGACATGTGAATTACTGAACATAGGATGTTAATTAATCCCTTCGTCTTAAAAGCGGTAAATGACACTTTTAATTGTAATATATATCTCATAAACATTAATTTTATCACAGTTTGGGGACCTCTGTGTTGACAATCTGTCCAAGTTAAATCCTATACAAATAAATAGTACATGTGCAGTGTGTTTACTGCCATAAGTTACCCGCACTCCAGAGCATGCCCATTGATTGACCCATTTCTTTTGGGGTTTACGTATTGTAACAACATGGCACGTGTTTTCTTTTCTTTTCTTCTTTTGTTTTGCTATTGATACAAATGTGAAAGATCATCAGAACACTCGGCAATTTGATTTATATTTGGGGCCCCCTCGTACAAATTAGATAGCCTCGTGTCTTGATGTTCTATTACTTGTATGTTAGGGCAGCCTTTGGTCATGCTCCTCTCACAAAGCTTAAATAAACACGACATTTTAAAAACATCTTCTGATGTTGACCGTGCCTTTTACAACAATGCAACCCCTCGAATAAAATAAATTAGTTTGTAAATCACTTGATTTAACTTGCAATTTGAAATACTCGATTTACTTTAAGCAAATGAATATCAATCATGTCAGGCATACGCATTGTATAAATGTGAAAAATATACTAACCTTACACGTTTTTGAGTGTGTCGGGGGCCGCGTCCTGTGAACGTTGCCTTTGCCTTATTGATCTTTATTCTTGCCTTTTTTAACTCAATATATGAGTATTTTCAGAAATTACTAAAAATCAAAATTAAATTTAAATAATATCCCTATATAATTATTCATATATTTATTATAGAAGAAATATGATTATAACATAGTGACATGAAAAATGTATAAATAGGTCCACACTACCTTTGTTTGTAATTTCTAATATTTTATCATTTAAAGTATGTATTATTTTGTACTTGTCCACAAGAGTGTCAGCTTACTCTTTTCATTTGTTATTTGTCTCGGGATTGTCAAAGCTAAAACGAATTTCTAAAACAATTTTAACGTAACACCTGCTGTTTTAAAAATTGCTGATTAATAAAGATGTATGTAATTTTTTCAGCTATATTTGACCTGAGTGTTAAGGCCGTTCATATATTTTACGACGAATATCTTTGATTTTAAAACATATTTGAGTTACGACCTTATTGCAATAAAACAAAAATACAAAATAGTTCAAAAACACACACGCACACCAACGCACACACACAAACACCACATACACACAAAACAAAATCAAACAGCAAGAAGTATTATACGTTTTAAATTAAATTAACGGAAACTGATATTATTAAAGTTGAAAATGCATGTGTTGTTTAATGAAAAAACAGTTTAATACGATTAATTTCTGATTGAAAAAACGGGAAGTAGAAAAACATTGTAATTTTAACTGTAATTTTATTTTAAATTGAAAATTAATCAAAAAATATCTTTCTATAGAAAATATTTATCTATGTAAAAATGCATTACATACTTTGCCCTTTTCGGGTGATATAAGATTTATCATAACTTGCATTCTGGAAACAGCTTAGCGGAGATATTAATATTCAAGACGACATAGAAACTTGCTTATGAATAATTACAATGTTCGTAAACCCTTTTATCACGATAACAAAACAGCTTTGTTTATCTTAACATGCAAGCTAGAAAGGAAATTTAAAATGTTTTTATGTACTCTTTTGCGTTTTGGATAGTATACAATGCAATAAAAGTATATGCAAATAAAATGTACATACATCAATTAATTTTTTCAAAGGAGAAATAACGCTTGATGATTTCCTTCAATGAAATATATTTTTTCTTTAGGGTAAGTCTGTTATATTAATTGGGTTTCTTCATTAATCGACTTGTTAACATTCTACTGAACCAGCAAGAGGACATATCACATCTATAAATGTCTTACTTGCAACATATTTATGGGATCGTAAATAATTGTCACGTTTTTCTATCCTTTGCATTGATTGTCAGATTGATGGATGCTGAAAATATCAAGCTGAAAAAAACAATCCATAATAAAAGTTAGTAAATGAATGGGATAGGGATTCATGTTTTAGTGTAAAAAAAGCATTTCAATATGAAACTGATCATGCTTAAATAATTTGTTAGAAAATTGCATTTAACGAAAAGGCTAACAAACGCCGAGAACAGAATCATGGCTATGACCATACATTTTTCTCCGAAACTGAAAAACAAATCAGATGACACAGGCAAATTTTTCATTTCTTCGTTTTGAATTTTTTATTCATTATTCTGTAAATGTCCTCAAAATAAAAACACTAGGCAGTCACAGGAACAAAACTTTTCTCATTATTTAGAATAAAACGGTGATTTTCTAACTTGACCCACGTGGGTCAGGTTAATGCGTTACGATTTCACAATAGATGTTACAGTGAACTCTGGAAACGTTAAAGATCATGTCAAATGAATAACTTAGACTTGATTTTATCATACAATATCCACAATATCTGTTGTGGTAACTTCCAGGGTTTGTTCAAATCACATGACTTGTTTTAAAACTACCCGGTGATTTTAGTGTGATTTGAGTACATAAGATCATTTTGATATTTTTGTCATTAATTTGCCTCAATATCCCTTTAAAATGAAAAATCAAGCGATATTTTAGTGACTATATTTGTATTCCTTTTGAGCATTAGTTCTGTACTCAGTTTTCGAGCAATAATGTTGCTTTATGATCTGCATTATCAAAAACTGCTCACCAACATCTTGTTAATTATTATGTGTATCAATTTGATACTTGTCATTTACAGAGATTGATATCCCAATTTATGTCAACTTTATCCGTATCGGTAATCTATACAACAGTCATTTTGATTGATAACGCAAAGAAATAATTTTCCTATCCAACTCGATACTTGTATGTTTAGGAAGTAACGGAGGAAACTGTCTGCTAATGTTATTTACTGCATAAATGCATATTTTAATGTGCGACATAGCAGGATATTTTCATTTATCTCAGTGTCGATGCCCGTTTTTTGCATTTTGTTTTGCTTTCAATGTACTCTTAGGATATAGTTTTTGTTACATTGAACATTTATCTCCAAAAACATCAGACATATTATAAATGTATATATAGGAAATGTAATCTCGTGTTTGAACATGATGGGATGTTATCCTTTCAATGAACGCATTTTCTTGTACATTCCACAAAAAGTTTATAAAAGCAAATGTTACCCAAAGTATCACTAATGAAACAATCTACAGGTAGCATTTTACTAGAACAAACCCATCAATGTGTTTGTTTAGGCGGATACGCTTTAAAAAATTCTGATCATGTCTCAGCACTAATAACATTAAGGAAGTCTTTGCAGACGGAAAACAGCATTTGTGTTACTTTTATAATTCAATTGCGTTTGATCGCCGACCAGGGAGTTCGTTATTTGACAGAAGTGTTGCTTTAAATGTCATAATCTTTTATCTGCGACCTTACTCTTGTTCTTTTTTGCTTATCACTCATTACACACAGTTTGTTCATTTACAAGCAGATGAATTTGTACAAATATTTAAGAATATTACGTACATTTAACAAAGCACTCTTGTCTTCCATAATGAAAGGTGTCTGTCATTACTGCAAACAATATATATTATTTTTATTATTATAATTATTATTATTATTATTATTAGAAGTAGTAGTATATTTTATGTAAATGCACAAAATCACCTAAAAGCAAGCAAGTCCTCCTGGGTTCGTTGCCGCTGGTTCTTGTTGCTGATTCGTGTGGGGGTTGCTGATTGCCGCCTTTCCTTGTTGATCTTGTTTATCATATTTTGGGGGGTGTATGTAAATAGTTTGTCAATATAAAGTTTTAACCTGTAAAATGAAAAAGTAAGTTATTTTATTCATTTTCCGAAACATATTTGGTTACATATTTAAACGGATTATATAAAAATGTTCTAATCGTTATTTATTTGTCTTTTTATTTTTGTAGACATTAACAATATTAATTTTCGGAAGCTTTATTTTCTTTTTACATTAACATACTTCACTTGCATTATGCATGTCTAGACGCCTTCCGACGCACAACTATATATAGTGATTGTCAAATAAAGCACTTATATAATATTTACAGGAATTATTTCCAGGACTTATAATTAGCGATTTGCTTTTAAACAAAGAAAAAAAAACTACCAAAGTTTTTTTTAGTGTTGACATTTTTTCATCAACGTAAGTGATTCGCTCGACACATGCTTATTTCTTGAAATTTGGTTCAAAACACTTTTCTTCCAGTGCACTGTTTGTATATTACACAATGCTTAATAATCTGTATATAATTCACATATACCTACCGGCTTTGTACTTTTGCGATGCAGTAAATAATCAACAGTGACATAATCTACAGAATAACCAGAAAATACACCAATTACATGTTATAAAGTAGGGCAGCAAAGAAATGAAATGAAACAAAACATTTTTACGAATTTTCAAAACTTTTGATTTTGCACCCTTTGTTAAATTTGAATGCAAAAAACTGGACTCACTTGTATCTTAACGTAAGATTAAAACAACCAAAAATTGACGGCAAATGATAAAGAAGCACACAAAAGAATGACAGGATTTATCATTTGTGCACATGGTATACATTGGAGTTCTATGTTTGTTTATCGTTCACACACAACAAATTTTTCCATAGACTTTAATATTCAAAATATTGAAGAAATAAACTCAATAATATATATTGATATTGATAATATATATATATATATATAACAGCCCCTAGCACCGGTTTAAGCAGTATACAACATTTAAACACACTAATGGTGAAATTTTGAATTTAGAAAAATCCGAAAATGTGTTCATACAGCGATAATTACGGAACCTTCAATGTGACACAGTAGTGCCATTCGATGAAAAGCGGTGTATGGCCTATAAGAAAAAATAATTCATGTCTGAACGCCTTCCTATGTATAACTATATATTGACGGTCAAATAAATTACTTATATAATCTTTACAGGAACTTTTACTAGGTTCTACTTTTAGCGTTTTGTTCTTAAGCAAAAGAAAAAACTACCAAAGAATTTCTTATGTTGTTACAATATATATTTTTTCTTTATTAACGTTATTTCATCGCCACATGCTTTCTTCTAGAAATTTCTTTCAAAACATTTTTCTCTCATAGCACCTAATACTTATTAAACACTAGTTTATTCACCTATGCCTACTGGCTTTGTACTTTTGCAACGCAGTTAATAATTCACAAAGACATAACCTACATAATAAGCAGAAAATACAGTAATCTTTCACTAATCATTGCTAACTTAATACTGATTGTACAATGGCTTTATAGACATGTTAGACAGTTCGTTTCAAAGTAATCCCTAGAAAATTTCCACTCCTTAGATTTGATAAGTAGTTTGTTTTGTATGCGATGAGACGATTATAAAACTTTGAAACAACTAGACATGTGAATTACTGACAATAAACAGTTAATTAAACTATTCTGCTTGCAATCGGCGGACGACCCAATAAAATTGATATTTGTCTTACAGCCATAAATGAGATATATTAAAAAGTTGCTTATACGAACCTCTAAAATTTTCTAATGAACACTAATCTTCCTTAAATATATTTCCATCTTGATATTGTTTTTAACAAACATTGAATTCATATTTTATGCTACTCAATTTACTTCCAAATATTTTATTTTAACTTACGCATTTACATTATTGTTAGACATATTTTTTGGCACTGTGATAGAACGTGCACACCTAACACGTTATTAAACTTAATAGCTGAGTTTATTTTATGCTTTTCAGTGGATTACTGATTCATCCGTTAAAATTATATTTGATTATTTCACAGTGAAAATTATCAAAATATAATTTCACACTTTTCAATGACGAAACTACTTTTTTTCAGATTTTCCCCATGTGGTACCTCAATTTTATTTTTACTGACAATTCTGACAATGTCAGGCTGTTTAAAGAAAAGCAAAGCTAAAATTGATAAATAACTTAATATCAAAAGTAATAAAAAGAAGAAAACTTACTTCTATTCATTCAAATTCCAATCACCAAATTTCGTCTCTAAATTTTTTTTGTTTCATTTTTACAGTCTGAAAAATACATTACTTCCACATGCAAAAACAAACAGCTCTTGATGACATTTGGGCATATAAAAGTATCATACGAGCAATAACTGCCGTATGCTTTATGAAAACTTGAAAAGCAATGACAGCTATCCCCGTAGAATAAGTAAACAACTCAGCGTTCCTGAGCCAGCCTTTGATTAGTTTGAAATTGTTGCTATTTGAATGATTTCACATCTGTCAACACTTATTTTTTGTCTGTTACAATCCTCAAATAAGTTTTCTTGCTTTTAAAAGGGTGTATTACTAACAAATCCAAATGATATCCCTCTGAATCAAACACAATTATTTTCCTCCCGTGAAATGCACAACTTTAAAAAATGGCTGCCGCTTACATTTAACAAAGCCATGTCTAATATAAATTCGCAGTAAGTAACGGAAATATGGATGGATGGTTGGACTTTTTCTCCTACAAGAATTGTTCGTTTTTATTATTAAAACAAGCGATCATTCATATTTTTTTTAATAAAATGAATAATATCACCGTCATTTAACGTTGATTGTGAAACTAATTTTTCAGCTCAAGACTTCTTGTATTTAATGAGAAATTCCGACTAAATGGGGCTCTCAATGGGGAAAACAAATTTTGATATTAACGTTCATATTATGGAAATTTCGTTTTAACTTGTTTTTAAGCATAAAATAAAAATAAAATTTGTTTGTTTGTTGTGTAAGATGTGATTTTTTTTCATCTCGTGAACTTTAAAAAAAATATTCTCGCGTAGCCACTCGTGGCTACGCCACTCGTGAGAATACTGTTTTAAAGCCCACTCGATGAAATAAAATTTCATCTTACACACAAACAAACAAATATCCTCTATACTTCTATTTGCTTTCTTTTTAACTATGATATAATTCAATACGATTGTGATTTTTATGTTTGTTATTGATAAATCATTTCGCAGCTGTTACTGCTACATTTGCAGACATAATACAATTCATTGATATTTCTGATTTTTATAAGTAGGACAACTCCTATTCAAAGTGTCCCTTTAACTTGTTTTACAACTGACTTTATAAATTTTGTAATCATTTACAAATTAACCTGAAAGTTAAAGAACTATACTCATTCCTGTACATTATATTTTTGAACTCTCCTTTACATTTTATTTTATAGTGACAAAACAACCCCTTACATTTTATCTTAGAGCTATCTTTAAAATTATTATTTTAGAATGGTAAGAACTATCCTTTACATTTTATTTTAGATTGTTTAGAACTGTCCTTTACATGTTATCTTAAAATGTCCAATGTAATTCACTGACTTCAGTTTGTAATTTTAAAATGACCAATGAAAATTCTTCCCATATCCAGTCCGTCCCTGTTAATTTAACAGGAAGTCAAACTAATAAAACAGACGGACTTTGTCCGAAAAAGTGGAGTCACTTATATCTATACGTAAAAAAGCCAGCTGAGAACGGAGGGAAACTAATAAAGAATCACACAAAAGAACGACAAGATTTATCATTTTTGCATTTGGTATGCGTGTATTTTTGTATTTTTCATTCCCGTTTTGGTTAAAACATGTAACACGTTTGTTTCTTCTCATTATAAGTTCTTTTAAGACGGACACAAATATGACAACATATAAGATAACAATTATAGACTGGACGGCAGAGGTAAAATGAAGGTAATACGTACAAAGAAAGAAACATTCAGCAAATAAATTACATTTATGTAAAGGAACATGAATAAAACTAATTATCTCCTATGTTTAATACTTAAAACACCGGGATAGTACAATATCAGAAACAGTTTATATACTTCGTAAATACATTTAAACTACCACACTGTATGAAAAACAAACAAAACTGATACTTTGATACATTCTGTCTGCCAATATGGCTGTAACGATAAACAGTTATTCGTTTCTTTCTGCAATAATTTGTTGGTATATTAAAACATGTTTGTAGATGTTTGTAGATGTGCAATTTAACAAAACAAATTTGAGTGCATGTAAGCCTGACATTATCGATACTGTCATTGTAAATCTTCACTGTAAATTACGTCATTGCCAAATTGGAATTAAAAAAACATATCAAAGCTTTCACGCAACTTATATTCAATTTTAATGTTACAATTTCTTATACATTAGAGTTCTATGTTCTGTTACTGGCACAGTGGAATTTAAAAATATTTTAAAGCTTCCACAAAACTAATATTCAATTTTTAAGACAAGTCTAAAACTGTAACGATTACGTATACATTGTAGTTCAGCCCTGTATGTACGTTTACACGCCAAACTTGTGTTGTTTTAATTTTCATAGACTTTTATATTTAAAATATTGAAAAAAAAAAAAACTCAATAAAATACATATTTAACAGCATTTTTTATGTCTAAATTGTTGCTTCTTTGTCATAATAAAACTAAGGGTTTTTATAAAAGACGATCTCTTTAACTTGCACTGAATAATGTATACAAACTACGAATGTTTATTCAACTTCCTATGTAATTCAAAGGCTGTGTATCCTATATATAGAGATATAAATCTGATTGTCCTTCTAATTTTAAATAACAATAATTGAACTGAACATCATCAACTATTCGTTTCAGTTATCTTTTTCTGGTTTTAAATTTTTTTCATTCGGTATTCTTTTTTGCATTTGAAGACAAGAAAGTAAGTTCACTCTTTTATTTTCCGCAAGTCGAAAAGCCAAATCAAATTTTAAAAACAATAATAATACAACACCTGCTATTGTTAACATTGTAAATTTATATAGATTTATATCATTCTTTAAGATTTTTTTTAACTGAATGCGAAGGTCACTCATATATTTTATGTTGAGGAATATCTCATTTTTAATAAAATCAGATTGTTGACAATCTTAAAATCAAACGAAATACCACATACAGTACAAAACATAACACACTTTTAAAAAAAAAAACTAATTTATACTTATTTATCACAAATGTTAACAGCATTCGTTATGTTAACAAAGTATGAGTTCAGTCTTTCTAGAACATTGTATACAATTATTTACTGTTACAGAACAGAAATTATGTTGTTATTATATGATATGCATATAATTGCTTTTATATTGTTAATCATTATGTTCTTATGAAACAATAAATTAATGAGTAATGTATAATGTATTACTTGCATAACATATTGTTAACCAGTACCTTGAGTTTCAGATAAATGATACCTGTTTATCATTCTGAAAATAGCTTAGTGAAGCTATGAATATTCTTGTCAGATATTTTTGTAATTAAAGCAAATTGCTTATGAATATATAAAAGGTCCATAAGTCCATCGAACGATAACAAAGCGGTGTTGTCTATCTGAAAACACATAGTTGACTGACCTTTATTTTTTATATTCACAATTAATCAGTCTGTTTAAAGTGATATTATGCCCATCAAAGTGCAAATGATGCGGATACAGTAAAAATATCAAAATAGCTTCATATTTCGTATTGTTTATATATTCACAAGTCATCATTTTGATTTAAGTGATATTATGCTCATGAAAGTGCAAATGATGAGGGTGCAACTAAAAGTCAAAATAACTTTATTTTACTTATCATTAATATTCAACGAATGTAGCTCACGAAAACTCTCAAAACAAGTAAAATACCAAAATCGTTCAATTTATAAAATGAGTGGGACAGATATTTATTTTTAATTAGGAATTTTTTTACATTTTATCCATTTTATTATCTATCAATCACCATTATAATAGTCCATCTTTTAAAATATATGATTAATTCAGCCCAACTTGACAACTTGAAGGATAATTGAGCATACTGTCACTCTATGACAAGATTCCAGCGTAAATTTTTAGATTAATGATAAGAAAACGCTTATGTTTGATAACTCGCTTTTCTTTAATTGTAAGTTCTCTATATCAGTTTTACTGCATAAGGAAATAGAAATTTTCAAGATTCTTGGATGGTGAAAAAATCTTAAATGATACCTATCAAATATCGCCTTTAATCGGTCTGTTTACGTTCTACTTAACAAGCTAGAGGACAGAACACATCTATATCTGTCTTACTTGTAACATATTTCTGGGATCGTGGATAATTGTCACGTATGTCCATCCTCCGTAGTTATTGCTAGTTTGATTTATGATAAAAAATAGTACGTTGTGGAAGAAAAAGCAAACTCAAACATTTGATAAATAAGTTCTTATGAACAAGAAATTCCTTGAAAAAAAAAAAATTCTTAATTAAAACTTATTATGACGAAATATTTATTGTAATGCTTTTGGCAGAATTGAATCATTTCCTTTTTCTTAAGCTATAGAAAGAATTTAAATCGTTTCCTGGTTCATTTACAGGAACCTGGGGTGGTGGTATAAGTTTACCCTTCGGATCTCATCAGTTAGCCACTTTGAATTCACCAGAACACAATTCAGCAACCGCATCGTTCCTGGGAAGACTTCAAACATATAAGAAGTACTAGTGTCTTCACTTTCGCAAGGTATTAACATGCCAGAATAAGTGCGAACGACTATAGAAAAGATGTCATGATCAATCACAAAGAAAGTATAAGCACCGTTTCTTTCAGTAAAATACTGATTAATACTTGCTTTATCGTTCCTTACCTAAAACAAGACCTGTCCGAGTAAACACGCTCAGCTATTCTTTGTGCTTGATTAAAATGTAAAGTTTGAAATGAAAACCTTTGATATCTTTTTGTATGTTTTTCGTTGTTCTTTTTTTAGTCAAAAAATGACAAGTGTTCTTAACCGGTTAAAGGGACATAAATAATTTCTCTGCCACTAGGAAAACTATTTCCCCGAGGATGTTACTTTTTCTCCGAAAAAAATGTACCTTATTATGAAAATGAAATGTAAAATCTACAGAGAACAAAGTCATGTGTTTACCTTTTGTGCATGCTTTTGTATTGAGTATTCAAACAATAATGTTGCATGTTGACGTTGACGTGTTGAATAATTAGAATTATACAAAACATGCCCACCCACAACTTATTTATTCTAACGTGTACCAATACAATACTTGTCATTTACAGAGATTGATATTCCAATTTATGTCAATATCATCCGTTTTGGTAATCACTACAACAGCTATTTTGATTGATACCACAAATAAATCTAATTCCATACTAATATGTTTATCATCAGTCTGCACATACAGCCGGCTGACTGCTAATGATATTTACTACATTATGACATTAATAGTACAAATAAAAATTCATCTAATTTCTTTTTGGTGTTCTAGGTTTTTGTCGATAAAATTTATTGTAAAAATAAGTCTATACATTTGCACTTAAAAAGGCCGCCACATTTTGGATTTATTCCATTATTTGATATTTCTTTACAAGTTAATAAGAAGCTTCAGCATTTAATTGAAATGTTAATATGGCGATCATACAATTGCATGGCAGCAAAAAAGTTTAAGAAAAAATGCATATATTTGTATATTTAATTATGCGACATTCTGTTGTTATCTGCATAGAAAATTTAAAACAAATTGTTACATTTCATTTGTCGAAATCAAAGATATTATAGTTTATTATATCACGTGCGATACTATATTTCCTGTTAGAACTTATAACTGCCAATTGACACTTTAAACAGTGTTTAATCTGTTTGAGCCTGCCAACGTGTATTCCTTTTTTTCTTGATATTTTATGATTAAGTAGACAAAATATTGTAACATTTCGTAAATCCTATCAAGACAAATAAAACGAACTATGATCTTGATCACACGTTAAACTGTTATTGAAAAGTATAAAAGTCATGCAACGATGTTGTTGAATTAAATATTGATATCTGTATTAAGAAAATCTAATTATCAAATTGTCATTAATATAACTGTTAATTGAAATGAAAACGTCAAGACTGGATTATTGCAATGCTCTTCTATATGGTATACCTCAACAAACCATGAAAAAACTTCAACTTGTTCAAAATACTTCAGCCCGTGTGATTAAACGTACATCTAGGAAAGATCATATTACACCAGTGATGAAAGATCTTCATTGGCTGCCAATCGAATATAGAGTGAATTACAAGATCTTATTACATACTTTCAAGTCACTGAAACAACAATCTCCATCATATATGCAGGAAATGATTCAAGTTTATTCCACTTCCCGAAATCTGCGCTCTTCAAATGCACCTGTACGATTAGTGCAACCAAAAACTAAACTGAAATTTGGTGAAAGGAGTTTTTCGGCATCAGCTCCTAAGCTATTGAATTCACTACCAAGTCATCTAAAAAACTGTAACACAGTAGAAAGTTTCAAAAAACATCTTAAAACACACTACTTCAATTTAGCTTATGGAAAATAATCAGTGACTGTTATGAATGAATTTTATAAACAGTGAATACGAAGTATCTGTTATTTGAATATTAGTTTTATTAAAAAGTTTTTTTTTTTTTTTTTTTTTTTTTTTTTTAAACAAACAATTTTTAAATCAATTTAGTATTTCTATTGTTTTATAATGATGATTTAGCAAGATCTTATCTATTATTATATATTGAAGACAATTTTAATGTATGACAATAATATTGTAAAGTGAGTTTTAAGGATCTTTAAGTTATATTGTATTAATATGTAAAAATAATTCCATAATTTATACTTTTAATTAGTTAATGCAAAATATTTTTAATGTTCATAATCCTGTTCATTTATATTGTTTTAGACATATATGATTGATGTAAAGCGCCTTTGAACATTTTAATGAAAAGGGCGCTATATAAATGTGGTATTTATTATTATTATATTTAATTTAATTTATTATAAATATCAAATTTAGGGATCATCGAATATTATTAGGTATTATTAGGGGCATGCACATGAACATCTCATTAAAGTAGTTGTTATATATAATTAGGATCTGTTTTGTGGAATCATGTTATCACAAATCTACAAAGATTACTGTAACAGTTATAATATTATGGCAGTGTTTCTAAAATAGTGATTATTATGACATTGACCAACCTTGATTTCAGGTCATTCGGGTTTATTTCTGCCGAAAGTGTAAAAGTGACATTAATAGCTAATACATCATTAAAACAATGTTAGGTTTCCTCATCATTACTGGCTAATAAAAATGATCATTGAAACAATGTTTAAGGTTTCAACATAGGATGTATGTCGAAGTCTTTTTTGAATTTTGTTGATTGCGTATTAATGTTTACGAATAAAAATATATCTTCATTCAGCATTTGGTTAAATGTCTTTTTAAAACGTTTCTTTGCATGTAATAAAAAGAAAATTGTTTAGTTTAGTGTAAGATCGAAATATATCTCACCTTGTGAACACCAAAAGTTCATATTTAATATACCTTTTGGTGCTCACTCGGTGAAATATATTTCGATCTTACACTGAACTAAACAAATATCCTCTATATACATACATAATCTTGGGATAACGTAAAAAGTATCACATTATAAAGTTTTAACATGTAAAAGAACAATTATAAATAATTCATATAATTAATTACTCGAAACATCTTTAATAACATATCTAAACGGAATAAATAAAAAACACAACTGTATTGAAGATTTCGGTTATGTTCGCCTTTTATTTTGATTTTTGAACAATTTTGTTGCACCCGTAAATTATTTGTCTGTTGATTGTAAAAGAAATCACTAATATTTTTACAGGAATAATTACCTATAATTAGCGATTCATTTGTTTCAAAAAAGGAAAAACTTCAATTTTTAATTAGTTTTGGCTTACATAGTAATGTAAATATGTTTCACTAAATACTAACAGAAAAGCTGTATTAGGTACAATATCACAATAAAT
Organism: Ruditapes philippinarum; assembly: GCF_026571515.1. Lineage (NCBI taxonomy): Eukaryota > Metazoa > Mollusca > Bivalvia > Venerida > Veneridae > Ruditapes > Ruditapes philippinarum. Next base: position 88,103 of record NW_026851984.1, on the reverse strand, counting down.
TATATCTAGAGAAGGATTCTAAATGTGTGCATATTTTAATTTAATAACATTACTGACTTTCTCGCCATATGCATTCTTCTACATTATTCTAGATATTTAAATATAGCCTATATCACATTATGCTTCATTACAAAATACGTGTAAAAGATACAAAACGTTCGAACAAATTTCAGTTTAAGTCCAAATTTATGTAAACGTAAACCAAACATAACTGCTTTTTTTTAGTTTTTTTAACTTTGACCGAATAAAACGTTGACGTTGTTATGTTGTCATGCGGCTTTAGTAAGCATATCCCTCTCCCTTTTTACGTTTAGTAAGAACGAACTCGAAACGAAATTATTTCATTCTTGGCAATCAACAAATTTCACCATTGGTCTAACATCCGCAGCTTCATACTATTTCATCTTAACATTATTTTAGTAATATGCGTTGATAAATTTAATCATGACGCATTAATAATGAAAGACCAAAATATTAGAATTTTGTCACCATTGCGCACTGTACGTTAATTGTAAAATAATTATTACTGATTCTACTTAGATTATGTTTTAAAATCAAATTTTATGTCCGTACATACTTTGAATGTTAAAAATTTCCCATATATGTTTCTGTTTGAGAAGTTTTTATTCCAGTTTATGCGTTTGTGTTATATGTAACGCTCAGTACACTGTAGTTTATTCACCTTTAATACGTTATTATACCTTGGCTACAGGCTTTGTATTCGTGACAGGCAGTAAATAATTTACATTCTCTCAGAATTACCTGAAAATACAGTAATTCTCCACTGATCATTGCTAACTTAATACTGATCTATACAATGGCTTTCTAGACATGTCAGAAAGTCCACTTTGAATCGAGACAGAGAAACTATTATTATATATTATTATTTTCCGGCAAATTGACATGGCTAAGATTTGATTAGTAGTTTGTTTTGTATGCGATGAGATAATTGTAAAATAAAACCCAGACATATGAATTACTGAAAATGAAGTGTTAATTAATCTCTTTCAAATGACAATTTTGATTTTTGTATTTGTCAACCAACCATAACAGAAAAAGGTAGGAAAACATTTTGTCATACGAGTCTTAACAATTTCCTATTAAACATGCTCCTTGCTATAACATCTTCTCATAGATTATGCGATATTACCGACTGATAAACCATATAAGTTAATTTATCGTCTTATTGTCTTCAAACACATGTGTTTATATTTTTTCGAAACACATTGTTGCGATCAAACATGCAGACCTAATACGTTATTGAATTAATTGTCTAAGAATTTTCAATCTGCATTTTTTTTTATCTCTCATCAAAATTAAATCATGCTTTATTTTTCTAATTATATGTTTATGATAAATCACGTCACAGCTATGGTGGAAAACTATTTATACTCGTTTATCGTGTTAATTGGTCATGAAATAATAAAAAATACGAAAATGCTTGTACCTGAGCGTTATACTTCTAATTGTAAAATGTCAATAAAGTAGTATGAAATAAGATAGTTCATCTGTTGTACATCTTCTTTTATTAAAAAAAACAACAACAATGAATCTGTGCTACTACATTTTTGTTAATTCACCAAAAAAAGCAGATAGCGTCCATGCTATATTTAAAATATTAGAAGTATTAAATTAATGTACTTTTAAGTATCATACTTTAATTTAATAAAATATCGATCGTTTTAATCAAGAAATCCGTTTTGAAATTTTAGTGTGTTATTTATAGACTATTCTGCTTTATTTCTTTCACATCAATTCTATAAACATATTCCTAATCGTATCAATGAGTTTATATATGAATTACAAATTCATATAAGTTACTGTTTTAATAAAGGAATATGTTTTGCAATTGTACACAACAACATTGTGACGTTACATTAGCAAACATGATCTTCATTGACAGATTTTCGTTTATTCCGATTATTTTGTCGATGTTCATGTCGTGTTTGTAGAAGTTAAGTGAAATATTTGTGAATTTGTAAGTCTGAAAATATTATGTATCGATATTGTGATTGTACATCTGCACAGTAAACAAAATGTTAGTTTGCATGTGTCAGTTAAGAATACGTCATTTGTTAAAAAAACATTTGCAGTCAAAATATAAATGAACTCCTGTTTTGTATGTGTCTCATACAGATTAAATCGTGTTCAATCATAATTGCGGTTTTAAATTTTTTTTCATTTCAATGAATGCATTTTTCTGTATATTCCATGATTGTATATTATGTTTATAAATGCAAATCTTACTAATGGAATCAACCCCCATATTGCCGCATGTAAATTATAGCATTTCAAAGGCACAAACTCATCAATATGTTTGTGTAGGCGGTAATGCCTTAACGAATTCAGATCATGGCTCAGTAGGAAATCTTTGCAGACGGAAAACAACGTTACATTCGTTATTCAATTGTGTTTGATCGCCTAACACTATCTAACAGGACTCTTGCCTTTACTGTCGAAAAATGTTTATCTCAGTCCTCAGGTTTGTTTTTTATTTGCATATAATGACTTAATTTGTTCATTTGCAAACAAATAAATACGCACAAATGTTTTAAGATTAATACGTTATACAAGCATTATTTTCATCCATAAAAAGTGGATGTCTTTACTGAAACCGATTAATATACATGTATTCGTTGTATTTCTTTTTTAATATTTATCACACCTAGAATTAGTATTTTATGGTCATAGTTTATTTATTAGTTTATTTAAGTCTCATCCATTACATGTACATATAATACAAATATACATTCAATAAAACTTAAAATACATGTAAATGGTCATTCTTATAAAGAATTATAAGAGACTATATGTATGTTGTTACGAACATGTTACAATTATCATAAAATACAATCCACATTTAAAAGGTTAGATCAGATTAAACCTTACACAGATATGCATTTTACATAGTCATATATGAGCAGTCCAGTAAGACCAAATGAAATACGTAAACTATGGATATACGTAAAAGTATCACATTATAATGTTTTAACGGTTACCTGTAAAACACAAGAAGTATTTCATATATAATTCGTTTCCCGAACCATCTTTAAACGGAATAGATAAAACTATTACAAGTGCTTGGTTCATACTTTTATTATGATCTTTGAACAAATTTGATGCAATCGTTATTTATTTGTCTTCTTATTTATTGTAGACACTAAAAACAATAATTTTCGATATCATTATTTTCTATTTACATTAACTTTCTTCACTTGCATTATGCCTGTATGGATCCCTACCTACACATAGCTATATATTGATTGTCAAAGAAATCACTCAAATAATCTTTATAGGAATTATTAATTTTGAATAGCGATTTGCTTTTTAAGCAAAAGGAAATAACTACCAATTTTAATAAATAGTTTTGAACAGCATAATTAAAGTAAGGGTAATATGTTTTGAAACAGAAATTATATACAACCTGTCAATTAATTGAATATACGTTATACTCCCTTTTGCATTATCAGGAGATAATTGAAAAAGATACAACACATTTGACTTAAACAAACTAAACAACATTAAGCCTAAATGGTTTTAAAGGTGAGAATTATGTCGTGTTTAAACATGTTAGATCATGTTTTTAAATTATTAATTTTTTATCGATATATGCACGTTACTATGAATATTAAAAAATTTAAAATTCATAATAACGTACAGATATCGAAAAAATGTAGAACAAAAACCTGAACTGTGTTTCTATAAAAAGTTGGCGTTGTAATCATGTATAGATGTAAGTAAATAATGTTCAATAAACAGTAGTTTTGTTACCTACATTTCGTGTCTTAGGCCTACCGGCTTTGTATTTTTGCAACACAGTAACTTTACTACAGACACATACCAGAAAAAGCAGTTATCCGTCACAAATCATTGCTAACTTAATACAGATCTTCAATTACCTTTCGGTAATTTAACACTCCTAAGATTTGATAAATAGTTTGTTTTGTATACGAAGAGACATTTTTAAGATACAGCCCAGACGTGCGTATTACTGGAAATAAAGTATTAATAAATGTCTTCGTTTTGAATACGATGAATGGCACTAAATACTTTACGAACATTTTTGGAAACTTTTAAACCGATGTATATGAATTATTTACACACATGTTATCTAATGTGATAGAACGTGTCAAAGTAACACGTTATGAAATAAAATACCCGAGTGCTTTCAGTTTGCTATTTGCTTTCTTTTTAACTATTGATATAAAACAATACAGTTAGATTATGATTTATATTTTTATGTCTGTTGAATATTTTATGGCAACTGTTTTAGACATAATAAAGATATATTATTGAGTGGTGTGTGCTTGTCGTTTAATAAATGCATGAGGCAGTGCTTGAAAATGAACATAAAAGCTGTTCTTAATTTAAAAATATAAAATAGTAGTTTTAAATCGAGTAAAAATGCTTAAACATTATTTTGATGTTATGGCCATATGAAGCGTAGTCCTTCAAATGTTTTGTTTAATTATCTAGTTGCATTGCATTACTAAACTGACATAAATTATTATTTGTTTTGAAGAGGTGCAATGACATTTTTGATACTTGAACGCTTAAAGGTCCTCAATTATTCTACGAAATTGCATATTTAATCTTCTACAAACTGATTTTCCGACAAATTATTGGAATAAACGAAAATCCGTCAGCCATCAGTAAATTGTGTCAGTTAAAGTAGCATCTTGCTGCAGCATTTGCAGACATAATGTAGATATTCTTAAGTGTTGTTTGTTTCTCATACTGATTAAGTATAACAACTATCACAATGGTTCCAACCGAACATAATAAATAAAACACGGCAGTTTAAATGTTTTTGCCAGGATTATTAATATTTGTTTTCATCGTTTCGATTGGTGCACGAAATCTAAGCATTCTACTTAATCAATCTTGTAATATATAGTGTAATAATTATATAATTCAAATAACTTGATAAATGATATATTGCACTTTCGAGAAGAAATACAGTAACTATATTATCTGGTCAAACGTCAATGAAGTATCTGTGAGATATCAACCGCCAGTTATTTATTGACTATTGAAAAAAGTGACAAAAAGAAGAAAAAGAAACAATTATAATGTAATGCTCATTTTATACAAATTTCAGACAAAATTGTAACAAACGCTCTCCTTATTGGCTTCTATAGAGTACCTTTGAAACGTCATTTACAGATACAAAAATAGGCATTAATGCTATGATTTTTTTTATAAATACCTGTAAAATGACATTGTATTTACAACTGCAGTTTAATGATTCCTCACATATAACACAAACATAAGTATAAGTTATATGTATGATGATAAAATAGTGGCATTAGAATTTAAAATAACCAAATATCGTATGTTCTGTAAATCATTATTTTCATGAGACGACTATGTAAGACTTGCAGAAAATATTGTTGACAAGTATCAACAACAGTTTCAGATACATATGAGGCTTTCTATAGTTTTCCTTCTGGAAAAAAACTAAATAAAGTTATGATAGTCTTATCGAAATAGAAAGTTGATATGAATAAATAAAATGTTTACATGCAATTTCATTATGATAGCTTTCTTTGTCTAAACCTTAAAGTCACAAAACAAAAAATTTTAATTGTTTAGTAATAAGTTCCCTATTTATTTTATGGATCGTTAAATATTTAAAGTAAGTATGCACAAAAATGACAGTTTTACAAATATGTTGAAGGAGAAATATTGATTATTTCCTTGGTTCCCTCTATTAATCGGGCTGTTTACATTCTACCTAACAAGCAAGAGGACAGAAAATATCTTAATCTGTTATGTCTGGTATATCTATGACCTGTAACATATTTCTGAGATCGTGGATAATGGTCATGTATGTCCATCCTCTGTATTGACTGTCGGTTTATTTATTGCTGAAAATATTACGTAATGGACAAAACAATCGCATAGGAAATAAATAACTCAAACACGTTATAAATAGGTCATTATATAAACAAAATAATTACAATAAAACGTTTTTATTTGTCATGTCAATAAGACTTGAGTCTTTTCTGTTTTGTTAAGTTATAAGATTAAATTAATAGCAGACAGTTTCCTTTATTAATATATACAGTAGATTGATGACAAACATTAACATATAGAATTGGATAGGAAGGTTATTTCTCTCTGAGTTATCAATCAAAATGGCTATTGTATAGATTTGTTTACCGACACGGATAAGGGTGACATTAATTGGAATATCAGTCTTTGTAAATGGCAAGTATCAAATTGATACACTTAGAATTAATAAGGTGTGGGTGCGCAATGATTTTTTAAAAATTCCAATTATTCATTACGTACGAAAACGCATCAATATTGCCTGAATTCTACCGCAACGTAAATTTATACTTATATTTCTGCCAATAAGAGCAATAATTGATATTAGAAGTATTCATTGGAGTTGCCTTGTGTTTCTACTGTGTAATGTTATATCTACTGTGCAATACCATATAAGAATGTTAAGTTGATTAGTTATATCATCGTTTTTTGAAATATAAATTTAAGGCAGCACTGTTGTTATTGCAACATTGGTTTACTTCATTAAAACATTAAATGAACCACTTACAAGCCGCACTTCCACTTAACAAGAAGACGCTGTTATGTACCTTTATCTGAGTTGATTCTCCAGTATCATGTTTCTTGTGATAACAAATACTTATTTAAGAAAGGAATGTGGACATCCATGCTGCCTAATTGAATTGTGAGATTGATTGACGCCGCATATCCACTGATTATTTGTTCAAGGATATTGACAATCACGTAGCAAAAAATTCATATATTTGATTAATATATCAGTCGACTGTAATCTCAAATTACAATGCAGTTGTTATAATTCCATTGTAAAAATGCAACCTTTTTGTCTTACACAATGCAGTAAGTTTCGTAGAAAAACAATACAATAGACTATTGTAAGTACTGCATAGATACACATGATAATTAACAGCATTACTGCAATTAACAGTAACATATGCCTGACAATATTTTATTTTCATTAATTTGAGAAACAGTTTCTATGCCCCTTTGTTTATTTTTGAAATTTTTGTTTATCCCTTCCTGTCTTGAGTATATATCTCGTTTTATAATATAAGAAATTCCTTACCTGAAATGAAATAGAGATCACATCTTTCTTAAGATGAACGTTCTGCTTAAAGCTTGTACAATTACACGATAAAGGTATCATATCTGCAGTGGAAAAGAGTAATAACTTCTAAAACTAGGATTACTATTAATTGGAATAAACCTTTGAATAGTAGGTATACAACAGGCGTTAATTCTCTCAAACTTTTAAAGCTTATGTTTTAGAAATCTGAAAACATGTCATTGAAGTTAACTATAAACGTGCTCTCACATTAGATATATCTTAATGCTGTATTTTAGAATTAGTTAGATTTTAGAAAAAGGTATATCTTAACAAATAATGATAACATTGTAGTATTAATGTTTGCTTTCCATAAGATTGATTCTCATATCAGAGGTATGTATGTAAGAAACATTTCAGTTTTTACAATAGTTTAAACATTTGATAATCAGGACAGGTTATAGTTAATATCATTTTATACATGAGACAATTCAACATTCATTCTTTAAGGTAACGATAATGCTTGCGTGTATTGCTTACATTTGCTTGCATTATAAATAATCTAGTTTTACATACAATCATCATTTTTGTTTAATTGCTTTAAATGTACAATCCGGCTGTAGATTCTATGTTAAGTGAATATGTTTCGTTTTCTTTTCTTCAACTATACTGTGGGACTTAAGAGGCTTTCTGATCAGTTCTAACGCGTATCAAATTGATACCTGTCACTTACAGAGATTGATTGTCTTATTTATGTCAACATTATCCAAGTTGGTAAACAAATTATACAGCAGTCAATTTGATTGATAATATGCAGAAACATTTCTTCGACCCAACACGTGACTGACATGTTTACTATTAATCTCAAATTGCCATTATCTTACATGTATTTTTATAGATTCGATTTTATTGTTAACTTGTTTTACTCAAAGTACTAAAATGATTAAAAGTGAATTAAGCTTAACTTACGAATTTATAGACAATGCTGTACAAGACAATATTTAGTTGCACAATGCATGCAGTAAAAAGTGCAGTAAAAGATTAACGTGACTTTGATTAACGTTGACACCAGGCTCATATTAGTAATTCATAATTTGAAGTATTTATATAAAAATACAAACTAATATGTCAGTGATAAAAATGAATATTAATGTAATTATGTTAATTTCCCGTTCATATATTTTAAGCGAGATCTTTACATTAACTACCATCTACGACACTCTCAATACAAGAAATAGTTATCGAGCAAAATAATTGTGTTAGATTTAAACTGCAATACGAAAGAAGGTGCCATTTGTTTGCTTTCATTTGATATGTTTTACTGTAAATACAGTTGATTCTTTAATATCAATCTTAAACTGAATATCTTATCTTGAGCTTGCTTTTTAAGTCTTAGATTTACGTGCACGCGAAAAGGTTAAACTTCAATAATATTTACATTTGCTGTGTTGTGGAGAGAATCTTAACCTTATCTATCCTCCTATTTATATTTAATGATTGACTGTTTCCAAAACTAAAATGTTCTTTTAAATCAATTATCACGCATCCGTCGGATTGAAACCTATCATTTAGTATGAATAAAAGACTCATAAGTATCAATTTTATCCGATTCGTTTGACAAAATAAACACACAACATTTGAAATGTTCATTATCATAAATCTCTCCAGAATCAACAGTTATATTGCAAATAAATATTATATTGAATAATGAAAACAATAATGTTGTTATTAAAGAGACGCTATATTAGCCAATATACTATATATCTTATACCTTGAACATTTATTTTATCAAATTTCTATCCTGAACGATTATATTAAATAAATTTAAGTGAAGTCGTTCAACAATATGCTTCAAAAAAGTATGCAAGCTTATTACATATACATTATTTTTATTGTGACTTTGTCACTAATTATTAAAACAAGGTAATTTTACGAAACATTTAACTGTGTGCGAAAGAGAGTTGTAAAGACATTCTTCAAACCATTTTCATACATGTTGTGTTTACTTTAATTCAAGTTCTTGATCATACATCACCATTTCATTGTAAATTGTACAGGCGTAAAATAATAAACTACGATTACGATTAAAATATTGCTATAACAAGCACGCTGTTCACATCAATGAAACGTTGTTACTTGTCAAATTGCTGAATATTTATTTTAGGCACTTTTGGCAGATCGTAAACATGTATGCAAAAAAAATATTCAACTATTTTGTTTTACTAAAAGATTTTTTAGAAAAGAAAGAAATCTGTATAACACTGTATAAAGTAACACATGTAAATAAGAATGTGTTATGTGTTAAGTATCATACAATCGTACCTGGATTGAAAGAATAAGGAGAGGACTACCATGAGCTATTGTAGCTTTTCCTTTCTGCTTTAAATTGTAAAATATTAACATGTATACATGTAAACCTTTAATAACAATATGTTTAAACCAATTGAAAGAATAGTTATAAATATAAAATTACGAGAAATCTTATCAACGACACATTCTACTATCTTAACATATGAACGATGTCGTCTAATTGCTGTTTGTGTCTAAGGTAGAGAATTCGATGACAGTTTTTTATGTATATGTTTATAAATGTTTCTTAAAAAATAAGATTTAATTCTAATGTATGCTTATTTATATATTACTGACAGGAGGGTGCAATTGGGACCAGTAAATGAACTGAACTGAAAGTTGATTCATATATCTCTTTTTATACTCTTTTGCCAGATATTGCATTGTTACACGGCTATTATTTAAAAAAAAACAGTTGTTCAGTTAATACACAAGGTAATAATTCAAAATGATTGTTACGTGTGAACTATTTTATAGATCAAAAATATCTATGCTAACATAAACATATATTGCAATTCCTTAGGGATTTATGCACATTGAAACTGATTTAAAACGATATGGAAACCGTGTGCTTGCCATTATGATTTTAAATTACTGTTCGACATCATATAACAAGGAAAATTCCGTACTGGTATGTAAAATATCACAATTCTTTTGAAAGATGAGATTTAATTCAGATCTGATTTAACATGTCTATTACATATTCACAATCACAGAGAAGACTATAAAATCTTTATCTTGACACGCGTTTTGCAACATCCATGCAAACACTGTTCTGAGAGTACTTAAGTTTAAAAGGTATGACAAAACAAAATTCACATCGTAAACAATTTTTGTTCTTCTTTTTTTTTGTTTATTTATTGGGCGGATTGATAATTTTACGTCATTCCATAATATGTATTTATTAGTTAAGTAGCGTTACATAGTAACTTTGCGCAGACGATTACTGAATTATTTTATTTGTTAGATAAACTGTCTAATTTTTTTGGAAAAACAATAATACTCTATACTTTAAAAAAATGCAATAACAAAAATTATTAAACATTTCCTGACAGAAAATTCTGAATGGAAATGTTGCCTATTTTTTCCATGTCCGGTAGGAGTATCTGTCTTTACTAATACAATATCAAAGGTATTCACTTCAAACTTGAAATATTGTTCTTTAGTACGGGCAGGAAATTATGGCAAGCAATTTTGCAGTATCATGTCTGAATTGCTTAAATTTGCTTTCAAACTCTAAGAAAGGTGAAGCATGTTTATGTTGACAGGTTTTGTTTTAATAGTAATAAACGATACTGTAACTGTTCATTTCAAAGTAGTTTCCTGACATGATCCGCAGATGCTGTTTATGGAAATAAATGCTATTTACTGCAAAAACGCAACGTAGGTTTATACTTATATTTCTGTCAATAACAGCAATAATTAGTATTAAGCGTATTTATTGGAATTGTCTCGTGTTTCTACTGTGTTATAATGTATCTACTGTTCAATACCATATAAGAATGTTCCGTTTATTAGTTATATCATCGTTTTTTGAAAAATAAATTTTAGGCAGCACTGTTGTTATTGCAACATTGGTTTACTTCATTAAAACATTAAATGAATCACTTACAAGCTGCACTTCCACTTCACAAGAACTAGCCGCCATGTACCTTTAGCTGAGTTGATTCTCCAGTATCATGTTTCTTGCAATAACTAATACCTCTTTAAGAAAAGAATGTGGACATCCATGCTGCCTAATTGAATTGTGAGATTGATTGACGCCGCATATCCACTGATTATTTGTTCAAGGATATTGACAATCACGTAGCAAAAAAATTCATATATTTGATTAATATATCAGTCGACTGTAGTCTCAAATTTCAATGCAGTTGTGATAATTCCATTGTAAAAATGCAACCTTTTTGTCTTACACAATGCAGTAATTTTCCTAGTAAAACAATACAATAGACTATTGTAAGGACTGCATAGATACACATGATAATTAACAGCATTACTGCAATTAACAGTAACATATGCCTGACAATATTTTATTTTCATTAATTTGAGAAACAGTTTCTATGCCTCTTTGCTTATTTTTGAAATTTTTGTTTATCCCTTCCTGTCCTGAGTATATATCTCGTTTTATAATATAAGAAATTCCTGACCTGAAATGAAATAGAGATCACATCTTTCTTAAGATGAACGTTCTGCTTAAAGCTTGTACAATTACACGATAAAGGTATCATATCTGCAGTGGAAAAGAGTAATAAACTAGGATTACTATTAATTGGAATAAACCTTTAAATGTTGCTGGCAATGACACGATACTGAATAGTACGTATACAACAGGCGTTAATTCTCTCAAACTTGTAAAGCTTATGTTTTAGAAATCTGAAAACATGTCATTGAAGTTAAATATAAACGTGCTCTCACATTAGATATATCTTAATGCTGTATTGTAGAATTTGTTAGATTTTAGAAAAAGGTATATCTAAACAAATAAAGATATCATTGTAGTATTACTGTTTGCTTTCTATAAGTTTGATTCTCATATCAATGGTATGTATGTAAGAACATTTCAATTAAACATTTGATTAACAGGACAGGTTATAATTAATATAATTTATACTTGAGACCATTCAACAGTTATTATTTATGGTTACTCTTTTTACTAACCGATAATGCTTGCGTGCATTATTTATATTTGCTTGCATTATCAATAATCCGGATTTTAAATACAATCATCATTTTCCGTTTAACTGCTTTAAATGTGCAATTCGGCTGTAGATTCTATGTTAAGTGAATATGTTTCGTTTTCTTTTCGTCAACTATACTGTGGAGCTTAAAAGGCTTTTTTATCAGTTCTAACGCGTATCAAATTGATACCTGTCATTTACAGAGATTGATTGTCTTATTTATGTCAACATTATCTGAGTTGGTAAACAAATTATACAGCAGTCAATTTGATAATATGCAGAAACATTTCTTCGACCCAACACGTGACTGACATGTTTATTATTAATCTCAAATTGCCATTATCTTACATGTACTTTTAATTATATTCGATTTTTTTGTTAATTTGTTTTACTCAAAGTACTAAAAATGATTAAAAGCGAATTAAACTTAACATAGGAATTTATAGACAATGCTGTATTAGACAATATTTAGTTGAACAATACATGCATTAAAAAGGACAGTAAAAGATTAACGTGACTTTGATTAACGTTGACATCCGGGTTTTGCTCATATTAGTAATTCATAATTTAAGTATTTATATAAAAATACAAACTAATATGTCAGTGATAAAAATGAATATTAATGTAATTATGTTAATTTCCCGTTCATATATTTAAGCGAGATCTTTACATTAACTACCAACTAAAACAACACTCTCAATACAAGAAATAGTTATAAAGCAAATAATTATGTTAGATTTAAACTGCAATACGAAAGAAGGTGCCATTTGTTTGCTTTCATTTGACATGATTTAAAAAACAATTAAATTAATTTAAAGGAATAGGAATGGATGGATTGTGTTGTCTAATATAATATTATATTTAAAAAAAGGGAAACCTGAAGTTTTCTAGGGCATCAACCCCATAAAGGGGAAATTGTGTTTTAAACATTTTTTTACTTGAGAAATAAATTCATGGGCGCCCCTTTTTTGGGTTCTGTCATTCCGGAGCAGACGAGACCGAGATTGTGACGTGTTATACCCACTTCCGGTATAGGTGTACACGCTGGTACAACTGAAATATATCTTGATGAAGAACTTATTAATTTTATTGCGTACATTATATATTATTTATGAAAACATCATATGGAACTGAATTGCTTTAATTAATTAATTGAAGACGCCGCGACATTAATTATCATTTGTCCGATATTCAAGCTTGCTGATGATCCCACCACATGATTTAAGCAATGACTGCTTAATTTTCAAAGATAAACCATAAATTTAATTTGGGTACTATGAGAACTTCTTCAAATTGACGATATATCCTTTTATTTTGTACTTAATTTTCGCTAGACATGCTGTCCAAATAGGGTACATCGCCGGTCATGTATCTTTTTTTTCAGGTAAAATATCATCTAAAATCCAGTATGCTGAGGACGCGATTTTCCGCCATTGACGCTAAAAATGAGAAAGGCGCAGGAAAATCGGCAGCCAGACTAATATCGTATGAAAACAAAACTGTCCGTTAGGTTATTTAGGCACCCAGTCAAAACTGGTACCAACAGCAACAGGTTGCCCATTCCCCTATAATTACGCATATTCTCGGGTTTATCCAGTTCCCTAAAGCTTTTTTTCCACGTTATCTACTTACCAAATTCCTTTCCCCGACAGATACGCATTTCTACTACCGTAAATTTAATCCAATAAAACAAAAAAATCATAAATCTACTTAATATTTAAAATGATTATTGGTAACTGAAAAAAATGTGTTGCTATTTTATGACGTGCTGTAATTTACTACAGTATAATTTGACAGGTGTGGAACCTAATTCCCCCTAAGGTCATTCAGTTCACTGATGAAGCGTAAAAAATAGATGTCTATTTCGTCATTAGAATATTTGACAAGGGTGATTAACCAATCAGGGCAACATTGTGCATGATCAAAAGGTCTGTCGGCACAGATGCATACAAGGAGCAATAAAAATCGTCAGTACACAGTGTGACAGGAACATTTGGTGCAAATTAGGAACAATTAAAATGGACAATGCGCAGTATTAGAACCAGCAATTGTGTGAATAAATTATGCAAATTAGATTTTTGAGCAGCCAATAAAAATGATTTGCCTGCAGTTAATATTAGACTACGATTACGATGCGCAGCATCATACGTTGACAGACATGTTAACAATTTACTTTTCGAAACAGTTGCTTATATTTTTGAAATGTGTACATCAATTATAACATATGTTCACACCTTTAAATTTGAAAGTCAGAATCAAACTGCAAAAATTTAATTATATGTACTATTAAGAACACGTTTTAGTAGGGTTTTTATAATGGAAGTGGCTATCGTACGGGCCCGTACGGCTAGCCAAAAGTTTTAGCCGTACGTGAGTCACGTACGACTAGCAAGGACACGCTGTATTGGCTAGCCGTACGGCACTTTTCAAAATTTTATGGAAGTCGAAAATGCATATGTTATGACTTTAAGCGAGGATTGTAACCAAGAAACAGCATAAATTGTCTTTGGATGTTAACTTTTTAGAGATTAATCGCCTTGATCGCTATATATATCGATCTTTGTCATCGCAAGATGTCGAGAAAAAATAGCCTTTGCTTGCATTTACACCAATTGAAATAGTTTACAAAATTTTGATAATAATCCTTTTTTGTTTCATTAAGTTTAATTTTCGACAACTTTTATATGAGAAAAAAACAACAAACACTGAAAATGATTGTTGTTAGGCTCTTGATAATTGCGACAATTACCGACGGTACTGTATAGAAGTTTGTCCATCAAGGAAAGTTTGCATGTTCCGTGAAAGGCATTCTAAAATTCTATTGTCAGTCCCTGGATAGGTTTTAATTAAGGCTTATTAATTGATTGACTGTGCTTTTATGTTCGATATTTATCTACTATTTTGAAAATTATATAATTATTTTTGCATTTCACCGTTTTTTTTTTCATTCAATGTTCTTTTTATTTATTTATTCCACTCCGATCATTTTTTATTCGATCCATGTGCTTAAAATTAACAAAAATGATTTAATAATTCATACAAATAAAACAACAAATGATAAGCATGAAAATCAACAATTTTATAACGTTCGACTTCCATATAATTTTGAAAAGTGCCGTACGGCTAGACAATACGTACAGTGCGTCCTGGCAAGTCGTTCGTGACTCACGTACGGCTAGAACTTTTGGCTAGCCGTACGTTTCTTTATTTATTATTTAATTTTTTTTTGATATTGTTACGTATTTTGAACCATAAAAAATCTCCTCTACACCTCCTGTGAAAATTAAATCGTCTGGTCAATACTTTATTATATTAATATTTCCTTACGATTCAACTAGATGTATCATGAATCTAAAGATGTGGGGAAATGACATCACGCGCACCTGTTTTTATACGGCCAATACACAAACATGGCCGCGCTTACTGATTTGTAGAAATCGGTGATTTAGCGATTTAAATTTTGTTATCATTCGTTTAATATTATTATTTGGCGGCAGAAAATTTGCAGACTTATTATTTATAGTATTCTTTTTCTGAAATCAAGTTTTTATTCTAACCTTGTCTTTCCCTTTAAGGTTTCTCTTTACTGTAAATACAGTTGATACTTTAATATCAATCTTAAACTGAATATCTTATCTTGAGCTTGCTTTTTAAGTCTAAGACTAACGTGCACGCGAAAAGGTTTAACTTGAATACAATTTCCATTTGCTGTGTTGTGGAAAGAATCTTAACCTTATATTTATATTTAATTATTGACTGTTTCAAAAACTATAATGTTCTTTTAAATCAATTATCACGCATATCGGATTGAAATATATCATTCAGACTAAAAATGAATAAAAGACTCATAGATATCAATTGTATCCGATTCGTTTGACAAAATAAACACACAACATTTGAAATGTACATTATCATAAATCTTTCCAGAATCAACAGTTATATTGCAAATAAATATTATATTGAATAATGAAAACAATAATGCTGTTATTAAAAAGACGCTATATTAGCCAATTACTATATATCTTATACCTTTCACTTTATTAAATTTCTATCCTGAACGAATATATTAAATGAAGTGGTTAAACAATATGCTTCAAAAATGTATGCAAGCTTGTTTCATATACATTACTTTTATTGTGACTTTGTCACTTACTATTAAAACAAGGTATTTTTTCGAAACATTTAACTGTGTGCGAAAGAGAGTTGTAAAGACATTCTTCAAACCATTTTCATACATGTTGTGTTTACTTTAATTCAAGTTCTTGATCATACATCACCATTTCATTGTAAATTGTACAGGCGTAAAATAATAAACTACGATTACGATTAAAATATTGCTAAAACAAGCACGCTGTTCACATCAATGAAACGTTGTTACTTGTAAAATTGCTGAATATTTATTTTAGGCACTTTTGGCAGATCGTAAACATGTATGCAAAAAAAATATTCAACTATTTTGTTTTACTAAAAGATTTTTTAGAAAAGGAAAAAATCTGTATAACACTATATAAAGTAAAACATGTAAATAAGAATGTGTTATGTGTTAAGTATCATACAATCGTACCTGGATTGAGAGAATAAGGAGAGGACTACCATGAGCTATTGTAGCTTTTCCTTTCTGCTTTAAATTGTAAAATATTAACATGTATACATGTAAACCTTTAATAACAATATGTTTAAACCAATTGAAAGAATAGTTATAAATATAAAATTACGAGAAATCTTATCAACGACACATTCTACTATCTAAACATATGAACGATGTCGTCTAATTGCTGTTTGTGTCTAAGGTAGAGAATTCGATGACAGTTTTTTATGTATATGTTTATAAATGTTTCTTAAAAAAATAAGATTTAATTCTAATGTATGCTTATTTATATATTACTGACAGGAGGGTGCAATTGGGACCAGTAAATGAACTGAACTGAAAGTTGATTCATATTATATCTCTTTTTATACTCTTTTGCCAGATATTGCATTGTTACACGGCTATTATTTTTAAAAAAAAACAGTTGTTCAGTTAATACACAAGGTAATAATTCAAAATGATTGTTACGTGTGAACTATTTTATAGATCAAAAATATCTATGCTAACATAAACATATATTGCAATTCCTTAGGGATATATGCACATTGAAACTGATTTAAAACGATATGGAAACCGTGTGCTTGCCATTATGATTTTAAATTACTGTTTCGACATCATATAACAAGGAAAATTCCGTACTGGTATGTAAAATATCACAATTATTTTGAAAGATGAGATTTAATTCAGATCTGATTTAACATGTCTATTACATATTCACTATCACAGAGAAGACTATAAAATCTTTATTTTGAAACGCGTTTTGCAACATCCATGCAAACACTGTTCTGAGAGTACTTTCAGAATGAGTCAAAAGTTAAAAGGTATGACAAAACAAAATTCACATCATAAACAATTCTTGTTATTCTATCTTTTGTTTATTTATTGGGCGGATTGATATGTTTACGTCATTCAGTAATATGTATTTATTAGTCAAGTAGCGTTACATAGTAACTTTGGGCAGACGATTACTGAATTATTTTATTTGTTAGATAAACTGCCTAATTTGTCTGCAAAAACAATTATACTCTATACTTTAAAAAAATGCAATAACAAAAACTGAAATTAATAATTATATATGTTGTTGTACAATTCAATAAAGGGATAAGTATAAGACGATGATAAGATTATTACTACGCAATCGGGCGTGCAGCTTTAGCTTCTAAAATTAAAGGTGTAAAGGGAGTACTGCCTACACGACCCTCTTTACCTAAAAAATGACGTCCTAAATTTATATGTTTAAAAACTTACTATATACATTAAAGTTATGTTTTTTAAGATAAGAATTGGGAGAGATTTACTTCGTGTTTATTTTAAAATATGCGCTTAGATGACCAAGTGAAATGGTACTGTATGTAAAAATATTATTTCATAATTTATATCATGCTAAATAAGACATTCCTGCGTAAGGAAAACAACATTCCGTTCTAAGGAAAAGGATCAAACAAACCAGCGAACCATTTCCATATCGCCCATTGTATTTTATTTTTTTATTTTATTATTTCTTTTTTATCTTGTATTATTTTTTTATTCTTGGCATTTCGTCGCCCTAATTCCATAATGATGTAAGTCGTATTTTTACCATTTTGAGAAAATCGACTTCAAAGTTTTAACAGGCTATATCTTCACACTTACTCAACCAATTTAAATATAAAATACATCATAGTGTGCAGAATTATTTTAACTTTTACACTTTTAATTACGAAGAAGTTCCTGTAGATAGTTTTTTAAAAAATCAAAATAAAAAAATCACTGAAAAATATATTTTATTGACAAAAATACAAGAACCAGAATGCTGTAATAAGTTACAGCAATGTGACCCTAAAATATCATTACATTTAGGAGTTACAACAGTGTGAAATAATGACTATTTTACTGTTTTATACTGAAATTATATTAAATTTAGACGTAACTAGAAATTGAATGCTTTAACGAATAGTCTGGATCCACATTTATTAGGCACCACAGAGCATGTAATGTGATTAGGATCAAAACAGTAAATTTAGTCTTAAAAGTCAATAATAGAAATCCAGACAATGCGGTGAAGTGTGAATAGCCACGAACAGGCATTTTAAGGTTGAAATTGAACTCGGGCTTCATTATCTTATGACCATTTACATGAAACAGTGAGCCTTGCAAATGAACAAAAAAATAAAATATTACTGATTTTGTATATGTATCACATTAAGTTAAACAAAACGAAATCAAAATTTAGAAACATCGTCATTGTATTGATATTTACCACATTAAATAGCAAAACTTTTATCATATGATATGCTATTTTCACATTAACACTGTACACTATAAAATATTTGGAATTCAGATTTAATTTTGGTTTCGTTTATTATATCATTAATTCATTCCAAATTCAATTTTGAATACAAACAGCATGTTGAACACAATTTGACTTACAAAACACACAAAAATGTTTGAAAGATGTAACTGCTTAAACTTTGAAAAACAACATCAACAATGAGTTCCTTTCTCTGTTACAAATGTACATGAAAAGAATAAACCTATGTATTTTACTTTTCTAAGAACAGCATTACTTAATGTTTTGTTTAAAAAAAAATGAAAAATATGAAACACAACTCAAAGCTCACAAATTTTCAAAGATGCTACAGATCTGGATATGGTGTTTCAATGAACTACTGTACTATTACTACATGTATTTATATAACAAGTGGCATACAACTTCTTTACATACAATAACAATTAAGTATACGTTTGCTTTTAATGTTTTTAACTGAAATGTTTACATCAATAACTCATTCGTATAAAAGCAATGCTCAATATCTAAGAGTTTCAGTCAAATATTAATTCTATTTTACTTCAACAAACGTTTGATGAAACAAATATGACAATTTAAAGATTCCTTAATGTTTTATATGGTCTTTAGACCTTGTAACATTTCTTCACAAAATCATTTTTTCTACGTTTCAATCGAATGACAATTTTTAACTAAGCATATTTTTTTTTTCTTTTTAAAAAATAGTTTTGATAATGGATAATTTTCAGTTCAAAGGTTCAAATCACTTGATAATTACAGGTAGTTTTACCTTACGAGTTGGAAGTAGATGTACAAGAATTATTTTTAACTTAGAAACTTAGATTAATTTTGCTTTGCATGTTCCAATTACATAAGAAATTTTAGCATAAGATTGAAAATGATTATGTTGACAAAAAGGTATAGATTGACACCCTGTTGATTTATGCAAAATAGCTGAATAGGTCAACAGGGTGGCATTCTGTTTAATAAGTATTTGTTGTGCAAATGACGTCTCTTATTCAACGCTAAATGGTGCATCTGAGACAACTCGATCTCAGCTTTTAAACTTTTGTTATAGGGATATTGTCAACTTTAACCCACCATATAGTCTTTGACGTTTGGACGTACTGTTTTAAGAACACAAACGAGTGATGTAGGACAGAACACTTCTGCCATTTTAAAAGTGTTTTGTCTTTCTTTCTATATGACAGTGGGTATTGTTAACCACTCTGGATTGCATAATGCCTTGGACAGCAAAACTTTTGATATTTTTGTGATCGTTATATGAAAGTGCAGAATTTTGAAATTATGAAAATTATGAAATTATGAATTATGAAATAAACATGATTAACCTAATTTAACATCAGTTATGAGTGGTAAAGTTATATGTGTAAATTTTATTCGAATCACTTAGCACCAGTACGGTAATTTGTCTTATATAGTTAAAGAAAAACATTGTACAAAATGTAACAATGGCAGTAGTATGTTTCTATTTGATGAGTTTTGTTTGTAAGTTAAAAGTATAAACAATCTTATGCAAAACCTGATTGTCCGTATTTAATGGTAACATTGATCAATCAATCATATAATCAATCACATATCAAGTTATTAACAGCTGATACTTGTGAATATTGAAAGTTTGTATCAATTTATCCGATTTCCATGCTATCCGAATTTCATAACACAGCATGGTGCTTTGAATTTAGTTCAAGGGTTAAGAGTAGTTATTATTTCTTTTTAAGGTTTGAAACAGTTCAATGAAATATTAATCTATAGATTATTAGATAACATCTAAAGCAAAACACTTACATGTTATCAAGAAATATAAAACGTAAAATGTCATTCCTGATACCTTGAAAAATCTGCTATTTTGTCAAAGCAGCATCACGTGACTAGAATCTTAACAAACTATTGGTTCAGAAGTTACGATATTATGGACTGTATTTTTATCACAATTTTTGGACTTACAGCACTCTGACCCATTCAATATATTGTTACAGACAAGAACCAGAGTGATGTTGTTCTTACCATTAGATAGAGAAAAAAATTACCAACATTTTGATACCAAACACTCATTTTTTTTCAAAATTGGAGTTACGACACTCTGTAATTAGGTCGACAATTTATCTGTAGATCATTATGACATCTGATGATGAACACATTTACATAGAAAAGTGTAATATTTTAAACAACAGCTTTTCTTAAATTGGTAACCACCATAATAATATATAACACAATTATACTGACAATAGTACAGTCACTCATTACTAAGTCATTATCAAGTTGTTGTTTAATCATATTTTAAACATGATTAAACACTATACGCATGAGCTATAACAAAAATTAATACGGATACACGTATAAAGAAAAAATCAACCGGTACTGTTAAAAAAATTAACATTTGCTTTCAATTTTATTTTAATAATTGTAGCGGCAGCGCGGTCGATTGGTTAACGCGTAGGACTAGTAATCTAAGGATTGCTCACCGCGTGGGTTCAAACCCTGTCAGAGGTATCCGAGCAAGAAACTTTACATTCATTGCTTAGTACTGGTTGGTTCCAGGAACGGATTCGAGAATGTTTTAATAAGCTTATAGCTTCCAACATAATCGACCTAAAATAAATTTGTATAAACTAATTTCATTATTTTTAAAAAAAATCATTTTCCTACACTTGCAGTATGTGACGCATTGTATGGTTGTCCAAAATGTGTACTTTATAAAAGGTATTAAAATGGGACATTAATGGTTAATTTTATAAATACTTGACTTGATGAAGTTGTTTTCTTAGATGTTTTACTAGAGTTAGATATTGTTTCTTTTAACAGGAGACGATGTCCCATTTGTATAGCCTGCAATGGATAGTTTACTGTCAAACCTTTCCTTCTTGAATGTTGAAAATATACATGCATATCAAGTTATTTAAAAAAGTAAATATTCAGTGTTGATCTCATTAGCATGAAACCGGCCTGCTAAAATTATAAATTAAAGTTTGGCGTCAATATCATTTATCATTATTTTTTCATTTCATTCTAAAATACTTGTTTTTTAATAATTCATACACATTTTGATAAAATATATTATAATATTATATGATTATTGTACCTTATATTCTTTTTAAAATCTCATTTAACCTTCACTGCCAGTGTCCATGCTCATGTTTATTGCTTCAGGACAGGACATATTGAGAACAGATTAAGTTTAGTATTCGGCATGTTACAATTCTGAATGAAGCAATAAAGGCTTCTGAACGAGATACTTAGATTTGAACACACAATTTGGTGTTTTATGACAATTGAATGTAGCCTGGATCTTTATGGTGTCATATATACGATTTATCTTTTGTAATCCCTTCCTTTCATTACGGCTTGCAATTGACAAATCGCCTATTCCGCAAAATTACCTTAGTTGGCGTTTATTAGCTCGTAAAAATGTACAGGAGGATAATAAAAAAGTATAGCAATTCACCCCTTTACTTCTTTGTTCTGTCCGCAAAGATATACTTATGCTGATAGAACAATTATATAGCTTCAAACAAGCTAATTATTTCTATCACACATCTATAATGTTTCCCCTTTACCCTGAGGATAAGTACAGTGGCAGATAAATATCAAAACGAATCGGAAAGAAAGTATTTGTCTTTCAATAAGGTTAATAACAAACATAATAAATGTTTAAGGGAAAGGTTTTTTCGTATCCATACCGACTTTAGGCACTGAAATGTGGTCATAACAATTTCAATATTTTATTAGGCATATAAACATTATATACAGTTTTTTGCCTAAATGAATATATTAGGCGGCAACAAATATCATGAGAAAGTATGTTATATACAAAGAATGATGATAAATGTCAATTATAATATATATGTATAAGGAAACACTCATATTTATACATTTCAATTCGATAGCACATAAATTTATTATAACACTGCGGCTTTTTATTCTACTATGTATTTTTTTATTTTCACAGAGAAAATATTTGAAACAACACGTTATCGAAATGTATTTACGTTATATATTTACATTGCATATAACATAATGTCACTCTACCAATATACCTACTATAATTTGTCTTCATCTATATTTACACAAATCATAAAAGTATCGTTTGTCTTTAAATAAAGCAGTTAGAATTATAAAAATGTTAAAAGAGTATTACAGAACAGCAGTTTACAAAGGTAATGCGTTTACAAATGATTTTAAAATCCAATGAATATCGAACATTTGAATCATACCTTTCTAGTGTCTTGGAATTAATATATTTATGACATATTTAAGTAACAAGAATCTCATTTAAAATATAATTCAGATTATTGATATGTTTGTCTCAAATGATTTTGTTTTATTACTTCACCTCCAGATTATCAAGTACATGTATCGAGAGTTAACTTTTACGCATAGAAATTAATTTCAAGCGTATTTTGCAATACTAGTATATCATTGAAAGATCTGATATAAAATGGTATTTTGATTTACCAGTGTTTTTTTAAATAAATGTTCTCAACTTATTTATTGTCAGAAATGGTATTTTATTCATGTAAAAACTTATCCTTAAATTATGTTAGAAATTACATCGATATAACAAAGGTTTCGATCTTCTTTTGAATTCTTTTTTTGTCAAGTACATCTATTCTCAGTGAATATGTTTAAGATATTAAAACGGTTATTTTCTAGAAAGACCTTATAATTATTCATACAATTTTGAATATCTGATAAAAAGAGAAATTTCTTTTTCTAAGCAATTGTACATAAAGAAAGGTTGTAATGTTTTATTCAGCAAGGAAACGTTTGGTTGAGTAAGTTAAAATATACATTTCATTGCATTTATTAATTTCGGAGAATCGTCCAGATAAGTGAGTTCTGACACAAAGTAATACAAAAAGCTTTAAATGAACTGAAAGTGTTAGTAAAATCTAATTGAAACTTCCTCAATACCATACATTTCATGAGATAAAGGCTAACATCAATGAAAATAAGCTCTCATTAGATAACGTCTATTCGTTCGTAAGAATGACAATAAAACTTGTTAACAAGATTCTTTTGAAGCTTAGCACTGAACCATGAAAATAAATTGCTAAGTTTTGATCGAATCAGATTTAGAAAATGATAATGACCTTTTTTTAATCAAATCACTTAATTAAATATGTCAATGACACCTAATGGCATCAGTGCATATTAAAGATGTATAAAAGAAACATCAAGAACAAAGTTTTGCATAGCCTGATACCTAAAATGCCAGTTGCCTAAGCAACTAAGACACGGAAGATAACATAAGTTGATTTTGTCCTTATCCTTTGTTATTCCTGTTCAAGGGGTTTCGTGATTTAATACAATATTTCAATTATACTTAAATGTACCATAAAACGCCAATAAATCATTTTTTGATTACGATAACAGATAAAGTTCTTACTCATAGCAATTGTTTTGTTTTATCTTCCTTCTTAATGTGAGGAAACTAAAGACAAACTTTAATATTAAGAATAACAATAGGACCACAGATTGAACCTGAACATAATTGACTACATCTTAGATTATACATCGATAAAACATTTTAAATAATGAAATGAAGAAATTTTGGTATAATATGTCGTTTTTCCTTATATTTAGTTTGTTAGACAATTTTAATTTTGATGCTTACTCAACTAATATTTCCAATACTTTTATTCAATTTTACCAATACATTTCCAAAGAGTATTATACCTTGTCATTATCACATACTAACATGGCTAATCTATTAATCTATGTAATGTATGATTTTGCGAATAAGATAATTCCTCTTAGGGTTTAGCTCTACCGGTGAATAGCTTTACCGAAACTTTGCACATTTAATCTATTTCTGCAGTTATCAATCGCAATCCAGTCAAAATCAGTCTATAATGCATGTCATTTTGAGGAGATACGGGGAGAGGAGTGCTAACATAAACTACATCACTCCTTGAAACTAAACATGGTTAGCAAATGTTCAAAATTTGAGAAGTCGGATGATCTTAAATATTCCATTTGTGAAATTCCATTTTCAAAAGGTGAAGGAGCAGAAGTAGTTATACTTTAATTCAATTAGTTAATTTATCATTTTAGTGTCTGGTCACTTTGATTTGAATAACTGTGTAACAGTTTGATTATGTCTAGATGAATTAAAGACCATTTAGAGGTTAAATGTACTCAAGTCGATGGCTAAATGAGGATATACACGCGTAATACTGTATGTGTAGAAATATTCGCGGGCTTCAAATTTTCGCGATCTTCGCGGTGACATTCGATCCGCGAATTCATGTTTAGCGCGAATATTTCTACAACAATAATTTCTTAATAGTCATATTTTCGCGCTTCTATAGAACAATGTATATCAGTGTGTGATATGCTTTCATACTTTTTATTTAAATGTTTACTGAGTAATTGTGCTTTTTATCTAATTTATTCATCATTTAAAATCGTTTATGTTTGTTTTTTTTTTGTATCGTTTGTTCAGAAAAAACAAAACATGATCTGATCAGTTGTAAAGACGTTGATGACGCAAACTGTGAAAAATTATGCAAGTTAACGGGCATTCTTTTGTTTTGATATAATCTGTCCGCTAGACAATGTCTTTTATTCCGTACAATAGCGTATTGTTTGACAACTGGTATTGAAAATAACTGTGAAATCCAGCGATGATCACAGTAATTTTCCTTAATTTTTTAACCTAACCTGAGTGGTCAACGCGAATTTATGATTTTCGGCAGTCACCTCCGCGAATTCAAAATAGCGCGAATATTTGTATAGACACCCAAAGTGGACCTTTCCGCGAAAATTTGCTTCCGCGAATTTAAATACACATACAGTATACTTACGTCAGAACATTTATAATATGGTGTTGATTCGCCTCTGATTTGTAATGGGATTAATTTCATTTAGCTGTTCGCATATTTACTATCAAACGATTTACCGTAAACTTCATGTCAAATATCAACCATGTCTTAACTTAGCAAACCCTGTCACTAACAGCCGCAAAATATGAACAAAAAGTGAAACATCCGTTATGATAGAGTTCATCTGTTTGGAATCCAGTGCATATACTAGTCATTTACCTTTGTTTTTTCCATAAAACCCGTAAATGATGTAATTAAATTGCTGAGATAACACAATTCTTCTTTCTGATATTAGAATATCCAATTTAATGCTAGAATTGAATTGAATTTAATGCTAAAGTTTATGGTATTAATGTCATACAAATTAATACATAAACAGAAATTTTAAATAGATGATACACGCTATTTAAAAAATTACATCATTCCCATCTTAAAATAAGTAAATGTTTTACCTTTTTACCGGGAGATAAGAACTAACCGAGAAGTGTTTTTTGATGAGCACCATAATTTTGAGATCACTAAGGAAAACCCTTCAAATTAAT
This sequence comes from Ruditapes philippinarum, assembly GCF_026571515.1. Classification (NCBI taxonomy): domain Eukaryota; kingdom Metazoa; phylum Mollusca; class Bivalvia; order Venerida; family Veneridae; genus Ruditapes; species Ruditapes philippinarum. The sequence goes on along the minus strand of NW_026851984.1, from coordinate 61,757 downwards.
AACGTCGATGTCTTAAGTAAGAGGATAACAAAATGCATTCGAAGCTTAGCCCTGACCAATGTAGATAAATTACTGTCGCGCATTTGATTGATTCTGCTGTCATGGCTTTATAAAAGGATACACTGTGAATATGTCTTACGCAACCAGGATTATGTGCATTATTTGATAAGATAATCAGCCACATGCAAATGACATTAAGTATTCCAAGAACACAATAGTCAAAAGCAGATTCAAAGGCGAAGGTAAGACACGTTATTCTTCATAAATTAATGAATAAGTTTTTCGAAACGCTATTTCTAACTACTTTATTGTTATTAAGGGCAATTACTTTAAATTCTGGTGATGTGGTGAGGGACAAAACAGAGGCATTAAAATGTCTTTCATATTATTAACCCTCGTTGGAATCGTACATACTTCGACCTCTTTTCAACTTGTGCTGCCCTGTTTGTATAAGCCATCCCTATTTGCACCATATTTTGCTGTTTGCAAAGCTAAATGTAGTTGCGATCATTGAACGTTTCTCTTCTGTGTTGGTCATTCCTCTCATATATTTGATGTAAGAAGTTATGCTTAATAGATATTCTCATCTGAATTATATTTCACGCTTCATAAATTTCATGTTTACTAATAAACAGTGCGATTTGGCTTAATTTATCTAAATATTTCGAAATATAAATCAGTTTTGTAAACTACTTTATACTCTATGACATATGCAAATCCTTTTCCTTAAATATTTTACTAATATTAACTAACATTGTAATATTTACGAAGAAACTCATCATATTGTCAATAAGTTGAATTTCACAGCAATTGGCATTTTTATTTAATATTCAAGACATCTTGACAACCAAAGTAACAACTTATTTTTTACATATGATCTACACATAGTAATTATTTAATATGATTATACTTTAAATAATCATTCAATTATTATGTCAAATAATTTGCTAAAGAACCGGGATGATGTTGTTTTGTGAGACAACAACTGTTAGGTTTTGAACACTTCTGCGGATGTTTCAAAATTTAAACTTTCAGCATGTTCGTGTACTATTCAAATCTCTGGAAACAAAGTGATCTCTCGGAAGCATTATTCAATTCGACGCTAGGACGGTGACTTGCACTTTTCAGTACCGTCCATGTACAGGCAAACCAAACCTGCAACATTTTTGCCGTGTTGGGCTTTCTGTAGGGATTTTGGCTTTCTCTTTTCTTTAGCAAGTTATAAAATACTTCCATAGCAACTAGCCAACAGTACAATGAACCTTACAAAGAAAATTAGAATTTGCATTCAAATATAACATAACGATAAACAATAATACAGCATGCATAGTTTAAAAGAAAGTTTCTTTTACATGTAACTGAAAAATGAATTGTGCTCATTTAATAATATGTATAATGCCATGATAGAAAGACAAACACAAACTTGTAAAAAATGAGCCGCGTCATGACAAAACCAACATAATGGGTTTGCGACCAGCATGGATCCAGACCAGCCTGCGCATCCGCGCAGTCTGATCAGGATTCATGCTGTTCGCTATAAGTTTCTCTACTTGTAATAGAGTTTGTAAGCGAACAGCATGGATCCTGATCAGACTGCTCAGATGCGCAGGCTGGTCTGGATCCATGCTGGTCACAAACCCATTATGTTGGTTTTGTCATGACACGGCTCAAATACTGTTGCAGCTTAAACAAAATATGAATTAATTATGAAGTTTTTCGAGTAGACTTTTCAGACAATTTCAGAGGAATGTAGGTCAAAGGACAAGAAAACTGCATAACAGGATGCAGTTAAAGCGTAACCATGGAGTAGGGAAAAAAATACTGACATTTAATTGATTCTCCTTTTAAGTAAGAACATCGTGAAATGCTTATAAGTTGTACTCATTTTTAATGAGGATTCATCGATAAGAAGATCATCAATATTCCAATTAAATAAAAAAAATATAAGAGCATCGTAATATTTTATATTCGAGTAGTTAATTTATAAGTATAACATATTTAACTATATTATTGTTTCGGCAACAATTAAAATTGAAATCTCCAGTATTTGGTAATGCAGATGAAATTGGAATAAATATTTCTATTAATAAGTATGAATATGGCAGAACCACAAAGCGAGCTGTCTAAGACGGAAGTTGCAAAAATGACAACAGTGTTAATAAACCATTCGGAGTCAATTTTTAGGCCAAGACCCGAGCTCTAAAATAATTCATTTTCGGAATAAAAGATGATTATCACCAAACGTAAAACCCTCTTGAAAAATAGTGTCTTCCACTATAGTGTTATTCTATTTCTGTTTATATATCATTAAAGGTGTTGGATTGGCTTCATAATATTATTTGTATTAGAGATGTTTAGGATGGTCCCGCGATACTGTTTTAAATGTTCGTTAATGCAAGAGCTTGGCTGCATATTTATTTTCTATTACTCCCCTCCCACTAAAGAACTTTCAGCCAAACGTTTAGAAAATGTCAAAACTGCAGTTTCTTACGATACCGTTATGGAAGCTTAACGAGCAGGTCCATCGAGCCAGATCATCGAACTTGCACAGGAAATTTTCACATCAAATATTTCCAATTACTTTCATCAATCATGTATCAATAGCTCAACACGAACAACGTTTAATATGTTTCAACAGACATCTAATCCATCAAAACCCAATATGGCAGACAAGTATGTGTATCATTAGATAATTACTAATCGGTATTCATGAGGTCACTTATAGTTTACCAAAATTTCTCATAACAAAAATCTGCAAAATCTGATCGTAAATTGATTTAAATTGTTTGAATCAACATCCTTTTCACCTAGGAAGATGATAATAAGGTTTATAAATTATTTGTTACTTCTGACAATAGTAATAAGGACAAAATATCTGGTACCTGAGAAGACAATACTGTTATTCAAGTGTATCAAGTGTATTGAAAGTTCAATGCGCTTATGTATATACTCGTATATACCAGCGATATAACTTTTATATTACTCACTTTATACAGACCTTCACACTAATTCTAAGTAATGGTATTTTCAAGAATATGAAATGCAATAGGGAGTACAAATATTTACAATATGAAATAAAACAGTTACTATACTTGTTAACGCATTTTGTACACAAAAGGCTAAACATATATCAATATCGTGTCGCATTTGTCAATTACTGGCTTTTTATCGCTTTCAAAAATCGGAAAAATATACAAAATTGTCCCATGGGATGTTTACCGAAAGCCTTTGCTATTATCTTGTCTGAGTCACTTTGTCTGAACATTATAGCGAAAACAAGTTATTATCTTTGTTTTCCATTATGGGAGATTCATATACATTTTTTTTTACATTAATAGGATTCAAATTTCGTATTTCGCTTTATCGGCGAACGAACATTTGCTGTACATATTATGCATTCACAGACAACAAAGATATTTCAATAAATTCAAGAAATAAAATAAAATGGGAAATGAGTTCTAGCTTTTTTTATATTTTAAAGAGATAAAGACAGGAAAATGTAGGACCGCTTATCTATTTACTTTGAAAGTTAAATGGCATTAATATTTGCAAAGGCTTGAACATTATAGCAAAAAAGGATATCATATATAACGACAGGAAGAATGTCAAACCAAATATTATAAATTTGGAAAAGTTTGACTTAACAATAGTTAAATCCTTTTCTGGGTGTTTTATTAAACGAATCTAGCTCTCCAATTTATTTTTGAAAAAAAAGAAACATAGTTTAGTTAATAACACCAATTGATAATTATCTGATAGGGACAAATGTAATACACATTCATCATCAATTTGAAAAGACGTTTCAAACAAAATTACGCCTGTTGCATGTGTTGAAATCAAGTGTCCTATTATGTTTTTGATTTGATTTGCTTATTTCCCAAAGACTGATATAATGGGTTGCCGAAAAATGAAAATATATTAATTAAAAAGCTGGAAAAGAAACCTAGAAATAAATTGTGGTCGTCGTCGTTTCTCTACGTGTGTGAACAAGACATTATGTCCATTTCGTCGCTTAATTTACACTGATGTGTAAATACAAATTCTAACACTATCGGAATTTTTTCTATATAAACAAAGAAGGCCCTAAGCGTGCATTATTCTACAACAATGCACTCGCTGTTCTTATTATCTCTCTGTGTATTTTCACATTGAGGGCGCCATTTAGTTTGAAAATTCTGATAAATAAAAACATTTGTTGTCGAATTATTTTGTTTTTAAAACTATCTAGAATGAAAGAAAATGGTCTAACTAAGAAAATGAATCCGAACATCAATATCTTTAATTCAGTGTTTAACGCTGTACAGACGTTTAAAGTGTTGTTTATGTGACGTCACAATGTAGCGCAAAACATTCAAATCAAGTACGCTATTTAAATATCGAAAACGAGTTAGGTTTTACATTTATTTCACTTTTAATAATTTGTATTTCGCTTGAAAAATTATAGAGTGAAATAAAATAAACAAACAAAGTTTTATCAACGTTTTCAAAATTCGTTATTCTCAAAATGTTTCTACACACGGTAGGTTTAACGACAGTTTTTTTCAATCCACTGGAACAGCCTTTAAAGAATGTTTCTATTGGAAACTCTGAGACGAAAACAAATTAAACCACCAAACATAAAGTCCAACTTTAAAATAATAATTTTATTTGTTCTTGACGTGTTAGAATGGAAATAGATATTAATTCTTCGTGCATTATTGTATAATAATGCACGGTTTTCGTTCAAATGCTTTGTAATTAATCACTCAGGCCTATCGGCCTTCGTGATAATATCAATACGCATTTGAACTCAAACCGTGCATTATTCTACAACAATGCACTCAGAATTGATATCTATTTCCTAAGCAAATGACGTGACGTCAATACCATGAACTAATTATTCGCGCTAAAGGACGTTACGCGACGTTTCGCCATGTCTACAACAGATATCTACCATTCTTACATTTACGCAGTTGCTTTCAAGATTTAATTTTTAAGTCATCAGTAAAAGAATCCCCTTAGAGATTCTGTTCTTACATTATTTTAGACATGTTATTTCAAATGTCGTTTTATTTTTCCCCTGATATCATTTACAAAAAAGATCATATCTGATGATACAATAGTTCTAAAATGAGTTCTCCCTCAGTGTTTATATATAGAGAGGTGTGACCTTAAATAATCATTGCTAAAAGTGCAATACGTTTTAGTTTAAGATCGCTTTACTGGTACGTTGCAATATATCATCAACAAATGTACATCTAAACAAAACCCGATTTACTTTTTGCGCTTGAGCAACCGATTGTCGTTAACAGCTCATGATTTGAAAAGTATACAAATCATTTGTATTGGTATTAAAGACAAGTCTTGTTTAACATCTTAGTCTTAACTAGATAATGATACTGTAAAAAGATAATATGTTATGCATTCATTTCTATCATGCTTAAAGCAGAATCAGAAAATATCTAAGATAAAAAAGAAACAATGAAGAGTAACTTTTTAAAATGAAAATAATAAAATCATATGCCACAGTACCGACGAAGTCCCGTTAACAATTGCGAAACGTAATAAAATTCCTTAACTTAATATTCAAAAAAGTGATAACTTAGTACATGGACTATGAATAAAAAAAATAATAACAGGGTACGGATAACGGGTATGCTTTATTTATTCAGATCAACGTATTTTGTAAGGTACTTACACAAAATGTTTATTGGAAGTATCATACTTGATCTGACGGATTTTGACAAAGAATACACATTATGTCTAAAGAAATAATAGTAGGTCTTTGATTAATATAAAACAGATAAAACGCAGTATTTTTTTTTGTTGATATGTTTGTTCAGATTAATTAAAATCTATTAAGAATTAAAGATACTTTAATTTCCATTTAGTGTATTAAATTCTTTAATATCAGTAAAGTTAACTCACTGAGTTAAATATACTAAAACAATAATAAGCTTTGTAATATCAAAACTCATCTTAAAGGGTATTTTTATTTCATATCATCAGATAAAGATGTCAGTTGCACGAAATAGTCCAATAGCAGTGTATTTGTTTTGTTTGGGTAGTTTTGACCCCTGTTGCTTAAAGTTTGTAACATCTCCCGCGCTGACGACATATGACATATCTTTTTGTCCCGTAAAACCAAACAAATGAAAAGTCAAAAGATCAGGGACCTTAGTATTACCACTTGTCTTCCATTAGCTAGTTCGAGCGTTTCCTCATGAAGATCAGTTTGATCGATAACGTAAACATGGCACAGTAAAGAATATGATCTCGCAAATGTCAATGGTAAGTCTTAATAAATTAAGAGTACGGCAATAACAAAATTGGTTTCACTGTTTATATGAACTGGTCTATAGATGATATTGTATCTGTATATCATCGCCTTTACCAGTTTAGAAATAATACGACATGTAAATGTTGATGTACTTTTAATTGAAACTAAGAAACATTCAATGACAGAAGCTTCAATATCGAATCAATAACTTATTAAATCTGAGATTCATTGCCATAAACCGCTACTGTAACAGTTTATATAAATATTTCAACACTCGAACAGTGTTTACAATGCTCCTTTGGCAGGAATTAATCACTAAGTATTACCAACAGCCTTTAACTGTCGTGTCACGTTTCTGATTGCTAATCTTATAATACAAAAGGTCGGATGGAGTTTAACAGTTTTTATTTAGATTACGTGATGTAATATCATTAGTTTAAAAACAATATCTCACGGAAACAAACAAACAATACATTTAATCATATAAAAGTCTATAACGTTTAACTTTAATAGCCCTCCTCTAATGTCAGTGACGTACAATATATTTCTGACAAAGATTTTGAGTTGTGCCCTGAAAAAAAAACAGACGACAAGTTGGTTCAAGTAATTATTTTACAATATTGTTGTGGGGAATATAATAATTGTTATATGTGGTTATGGTTTTACACATTTGTATACAATGTATTTTCTTGTCTATCTAACGTACGTTAACATTGATTTGAATGTGAGATATGTTCACTTTTTAATCACATCAATTTACATTTCCTGATATTCATATTTCACGGACATTTATGATGATTGATTAACCAATTACTGTCCACATTACCCCATTCGGTAAACACATTATACAGCAGTCAGTTACTTTGATTAATGTGCAGAAACCAGTTATTTATCTTACACATCAGGAGTTTATTTTAGAAGAAGTTCCACATAGAAGGATATAAGACATCCTCTTTATAGTAGATCTTTGCCATTTCGAGTCTTCCTTTTATTTATTTATTTATTCATTTATTTATTTTTTATTTTATTTTTTCATTTAATTTTGGATTTTACTATTATCTTGAATTGCATGCAAACACAGAAAGCGCAACAAATAAGACTTAACATATTTCAGTTAAAAATCATAGCTTTTTAATAAAATTTACACCATTAGACGCGGAAATCATTTAGGAAAAAAAGGATATATAATTAAAGAATATTAAGTGTAAATATAATACCGTCCGTGTGATTATCACGGCACTACCCTAAACCGTGTGATAATTACGACCCTGCGTAATAATCACACGCGTGGTAATATTACGCGTGTGATAATTACGCGACACCGGTATCGGTAATATACAAACAATTTGTACCATGGGTTTCGATGATAGAGATAAGCATGCTTGTTTAAAATGTTTTTAACTAATGAGGAATTCATGATAATTATAGGTTTATCTTTGTAGTTTTTGCAATGATATTTTATACATTCATTCGACATGTTATTAAAGAGTAAAAAAGAGGAGAACGTTGAAAGGACATTTTCTTCTGTTTTCACAATTTCCTTTTTGATTTTTTTATGATTTGTACAATCAATGTCTATGTTTTATGTGTATATTTATATCTGTATATATTCAGGAAATCAAATTCCAAATGAAATATATTATAGCCCATCACGTATTATAGAAAATACATTGGAACTGAAAAGGGCACGTTATACTTATTTCGTGACAACTTGGAAGATTGTCTGGTATTTATGCAGATGAAGGAATATTATGACAGTCTTAAGTTACCAATCAGTCAAATAATTTGCACCTTCACCGTCTAATAGGTCGATCTTTGCACTTAGTTTGGTAATAAAAAATAAATTCAATATATCTTGTTCGTTTTCTTTTCATCTGAATTACATGTATAACAGTTCAACTGTATAATTGGGATATGTCTCTTACCGTATAATACACTGTTGAAGTTATCAAATGAAACAAATATTATAGTTTTTTAGAAACTAAGTCAAGCAACATCCTCATTTTCAGAGTAATTTTGAATTAAAGTTTAAAAATTGTTTAATTAAAAGTGTCAGAATAATCATACAGTTTAACTGTAGATAGTTGTTTTTTTTTACAACGAGTCAGCGATACACTGAAGTGTATCAGATTTCAATGTACAGTTTCATTTATAAACCTGTTGCTGGGAGTATAAAATATGTATACATGTTTAAAGTTCAAATCGTTTAAGCTAGCAAATATGCGCGTTTAGAGAGAGATTTTACATCAGTTAGGTGAGACACGCTGATAGTGTGTAGCGGTTATTTTTTTATTTTGTTGTTTTGAAGTCAGTTTTGTTGGTTTGTTGAAGTGGTTGAATATAATTGTGGTGATCTTAATTGATCAGGGTCAATTGGTTGTAATTTGTTGTTTTGGTTGTTGAGTTATATCTGTTTGTGAAGATATAATTAGTTGATATTGGTTGAATGTTTGGTATTGTCAAGATTATATTAGTTGCTGCTTTGTTTTGAGGATATATGTAAATATTGGGGGCTTTAGTTTAAGTTAATATTGTTGTATGAATGTTTGTGGTTTATACTGTATCTTAGAGTTGTAAAAATATTCATTTTTGTGTTCTTCATTTTGTGGTGATTTTTTTGTTTTGTTTGATCATAAGTTGTTTAGAGCTTGGGCTCGCCAGGTGTCTTGTTTCGTATAAAAGACGTATACGTGAAAAGATATTTCATATAAGTGGCTGAAAATGATGTGTGTTTGTTTTGGGTGTAAATAATGATCAGAGTTCTTTGTTTTGGGTGTAAATAATAATCAGAGTTTGTTGTTTACATGTATATATTGATTTGAGATAGAAAAGGATAAAAATACCTAAAAAAAAAGATAGTGTTAACTAAACAATTACATGCTAGTTTTCCAACTGAGAATATTTCACTTTTATGTCAGGCGGTGCTGCCCAGCATCCATATCTTGGAAATTGGTTATAGTATTTATTACTAAATCTTTTCTTAGATTAAATAACATCAAGGCAGACATTTCTCCTGACAATTTGGGGGCTCGTCCGGGATATTCTCTTTAAGTTGGAATCTTTCCTGGCAAATTATTGTTTGTTAAATTTTGATAAATTTTTTGTTAAACCTTAAAATAGATAAAAACAGAATCCCTAAAGAAAGCCCAACACGGCAAAATTGAAAATGTTGCAGGCTCGGTTTGATTGAGCCTGTTCATGGACGGTACTGGAAAGTGCAAGTTACCGTCCACGCCCCCTAGCACCGGCTTAAGCAGAATTCAACATTTAAACATGAAATGGTAAAATTTTGAATTTAGAAACATCCGCAGATGTGTTCATACGGCGGTAATCATGGAACCTTCAATGTGACACTTCCGTGCCATTCCATGAAATGGCCATTTTCGATCTGTTGGTAAAATGTAGCAGTGTAAAATGCTGTTAGGCGAAAATCGATAGACCTTCGTTGTAGTGTTATACAAGTAAACTCTCTGTATAATAGAGTTTAAGTAGAGAATTATATGTACAGAAGCGGTGACGGCCTGTGTTTAAAGTTTATGTAAACTGAAGAATTTATTGCATTTTAGCAGGGGAGCACCCTTTGTTAAATACAGTTTATACGGTGATAGATTTAAGTGGTTTTTTGGGAGACATTTGTTTCGATAGTTGAATCATTGTGTTAATAAGTTTATATTGATGACAAAGATATAACTTATAATTTGTTGAAGTTATAAACATCAGTAATTGATAAAAGTTTATAACGGGTGTCCAGTGGGTGATATTCATTAAAGTGTATGTAATAATTGAATAGATAGTTTCTGCCGCCGGTGCTCAGTTGGTTGTTGTCATAACGTTTATATAGTTGTTAAACACTACATAAAGATTGATATTGGTATTTTTTATAGTAATCCATTATTAAGCAATTATGGATTATGAGAAATGGGTATCATTGGGAGAGAGGCTTGGGTTGAAGGACGGGGATTTACGTGATTATGTTCAAAAGAAAGAATCAGAATATCTTGATAGAGAAGAGAGAAATATTAGACGTGAAGAAGATAAACGGCGATTTGAGGCCGAGCGTAAAGCAAAAGAAGCTGAACGTGAAATCGAACGTCTAGAAAAAGAAGCCGAACGTGAGGAAAAGAAACGTTTATTTCAAGCTGAAGTAGAGATGAAAATGAAAGAGCAAGAAATAGAATTAATGAAGTTAAAAATCGAGGCTGGGGATCGCCTTGATACCCCGTCTAGCACCGGTTTGAGGCCAAGATTGCCTAAATTTGAAGAGTCAAAAGATGACATAGATGCTTATATAGAGCGTTTTGAAAGGTTCTCCATTAGTCAAGGATGGAAAGAAGATACATGGGCAATAAGCTTAAGTTCTTTATTAACCCATTACTTCATGAGCATTTTGTGAAAAATGGCTGTTTTCATTGAAAAGTCTCCCGTTACAACTTCAAATTGCTATAATACTATAAAAACTCCTTCAACACTAATCAAACTTGGCACAAATGTTGACTGGACCATTGCCCTTGCAACAACATGCTCAGGCTTAAATTTTCTGTTACCATGGCAACGAGGGGACATCTCAAAATTGCAAAAAAACACTATTTTGCGTTGATTTTTTCTATCAAAATTGATTTCAAAGTGCTGCAACTTTTCAATGGATTGAGATAGTCAAATGCTTTTCATCGTTGGTTACACGTTACCTTATGATCAATCTTGGGTCATTTATAGCGTCTCACAAGTCCAAAATTTTCTTGGCGATGAGAGGGACTACCGCCCCCTTCAAACCCCCCAACCAGAATGGGGCACATTCCCCTTCTGGCAACCCCCTGATGTATTTTTTGGTTGGGGGCCGCGCCGAAAAAGTGCTCACTTTTTTAACAACATTTCTCAAATAAAAACAAGTGTTTGGGGCCTAAATAAGGCTTTTTTTCATCATTTGAGACAACAAAAAAGGGGGGGTGAAAAAGGCGTTAAAAGGCGTGTATATGAAGTAATGGGTTAACGGGGAAAGGTCTTGAAGTTTACACTAGTATGCCTCCTGAGCAAGCATCAGACTATCAAGAATTAAAAACAGCAGTTTTGAAAAGATACCAATTAACAGAAGACGGTTTCAGAACGAAATTTAGAGAGAGTAAGCCGGAACAAGGAGAGACTGTAAACCAATTTATGGCTCGATTAGATAGGTACTTCAGTAGATGGACAGAAATGGCCGACGCTGCGGATACAGTAGATAAATTGAAAGATCTTATTATTAGAGAGCAATTTGTCAAAGTTTGTTCAACAGAGCTAGCTCTTTTTCTTAAGGAACGAAAGCCAAAGGATCGTAGAGATGTCATCTCTTTGGCTGAACAATACTTAGAGGCTCATGGCGGTACAATTACAAATAGTAAAAGCTCAAAAGTTGCCAATTTTTCAAATAAATCACCAATACGCCTTAATCAAGGTAATCTATTAAAATATGAAAAACAAGATCAACAAGGAAAGGCGGCGTTCAATGAACGCAACCCCCATATGACCCAGCAACAAGAACCAATGGCAAGGAGCCCAGGCGGACCCCAAACATAAAAAGGACAGGGCAACGACACGTTAATCATTAAATGATAAATAATTTGTAACTGATTAGGAATTCAAAGAAAATAATAATAGGCCCACAAAGGGGAAGGGGACAGGAGACCCGGGGGAAGGGGGGGGGGGGTAATCAAAGAAATAAAAACTTGAGGCAATGGGGAAGATACTTACCGTAGACGAGAAAACAACAAGGGACACAAGCAAAAAGTGTCACCAAAACAGTATGAAACAACATAGACATACATCTGAGGAACACAGTGGGGCGCCGCCTTGGAACGGTCAGCAGCATAATAATGACTGCTGGGGAGTTTAAACCGGTTAATGGTGCACCAAACCTCGCTCTTAGCCCCACCATGTTCCTATAAACGAGACAGTGTAAATAAAATGAATCCCCGCCAAGTGAAATTCTAACAGTTGTCATGGTTACAAAAGGTTAAATAAGTAAAACACTAAAATGATCATGTAGAAGCATATAAAAGTAAACCCAATGACCATAACAAAAGTACTCAATGTCCTAAAGGAAGACAGAGCAACAAGAAAATCACCTACAAGGGCCCGACGAAGCAAGGCAGAAGACGAACATTAAGACAATTCAGTCCCAAAGGGCTTTACGAACTATCCATCATAGAGTCTCCCACTTGGTCCGTCAGATGCAATCAAAAGAGGAAAGCGTAGTGTCCAACTGTAAAAGGGTTGAACACTAAACATGCAGTATGTCTTAAAATAGTAGGGTCATAACCTCTTTTAATAAAACGTTTAATAATTTTAGTAAAAACAGCAGAAAAATTACCATGACCCAAAATCTTACGAAGTTTGTAAACCACATCGCCATAAAAACCAGGCTGGCTAATCCCTTGTCGCAGAAAGAGTTTTTAAATCACTATTGAATTTAGAAATTAAATCAAAGTTACGATTGTAAAATTTAGTAAAATATTTCCGTAATTTATGATAGCGGTAGCCCTGTTTTAGAAGCTTGCTGGTAATAAAAATATTCCGCTCGTTGAAATCCTTTACGTTGTTACAAGCTCTAGCGAATCTAATTAACTGAGAAACATAAACCCCGTAGGATGTTGCATGGGGTACGTCTCCATCCAAATGTGGATAATTAACTATACAAAAGTCAAAGTCATCTCTTTTATCATAAATTTTCGTGTGAATAGAATTGTTGTTGATAGTAATATGAAGATCCAAAAATGATGTACTAAAATTTCAAGAGTTCGTTTTATTAAGTTGTAGTTCATGCGGATAAATGTCAGACACCATTTGATCAAAATAAGGATTATCTAAATTAAGAATATCATCAAGGTATCTGGAAGTATTATTAAATGCGACTATAACATCTTGTTGTTTCTCTTCAGAGAGACTCAACATAAAGTCTCTTTCATAGCAGTACAAAAACAAATCGGCGACCAGGGGTGCACAATTAGTACCCATAGGAATTCCTATGATCTGTTTAAATAGGGTATTACCAAACCTGACATAAATGTTGTCTAAAAGAAAAGAGAGTGCTCTACAAACTTCGTCACAGGTCCACATAGTATAATGTTTAACAATACCGTTAGTAAAAAAAGCTTTGTTCGAATTACATACTAGAAAGGTAACTTTTCCCGTGCAAAAGTTTTCTGAATTAGGGAAATTAGTTTATCATTGATTAATTTATGTGGCAAAGTTGTATAAAGTGTAGAAAAATCGTATGTACTGACAGTTGAAGCTTGAAAGTTATTAATTTTAAATTTATCCAAGATTTCACCAGAATTTTTAATTGACCAAAAGAGATGTTTGCCTGTGTTTTCATAGACTTTATCACAATATCTAATTACATGTGTTTTAATGGCAGTCAAACAAGACGTCAATAAAATAGAAAGTTTACTTGTAGTGCAAGATGTAGAATTAGCAATAAATCTGGCTTTGTAAGGTTTTTTATGTAATTTAGGAATCCAATACATAATAGGAAGTTTGAGTTCTTTTTCATTAATTTGGACTTTAAGATTGGAAATATTAGTAATATGATTTTTTACAATGTCTTTTTCGGAGGCAGAGGTTTTAGAATACGCATTAGTGCTATTTAGTTCCTTATGCAAAACGTTAATGTAATGGATTCGTCAAACAATTATAATATTATTAGCCGCCTTGTCCGCTGGCACCAAAACAAATTTTGAATGAAAAGCTAGAATATCTTTTTTCAGATGTCTTAAAGTAAGTCTTGGCTTAGGTGGCAAAAGATGTTCATTTCCACGATAAAAATTAATACGTGAATCAATAATTTTAAAGATGTTACGTTTCCATGTAACTAGAGCATTACTATCCGCATTTTCACGGCGACACCATTTGACCGAAAAATCCTCTATAGATTCAGCAATCTGACCACGACAAGCATTAAAATCAATCTCAGAAGGAATTCTGTATTTAGGTCCTTTCAAAAATAAGTTACGAATTCTTTTGTCTGCAATTATATCAAAATTACCAGTGATTATATGGCCAAAATCTGAATTACAGAATTTAGAAGTATTGCAGTCTCAAAAAATAGATAAATACAGAATCCCTAAAGAAAGCCCAACACGGCAAAATTGAAAATGTTGCAGGCTCGGTTTGATTGAGCCTGTTCATGGACGGTACTGGAAAGTGCAAGTTACCGTCCACGCCCCCTAGCACCGGCTTAAGCAGAATTCAACATTTAAACGTGAAATAGTAAAACTTTGAATTTAGAAACATCCGCAGATGTGTTCATACGGCGGTTAACATGGAACCTTCAATGTGACACTTCCGTGCCATTCCATGAAAAGCGGCGTATGGTCCCCAAGTAATAAAAAGCGTGTGCCCTAAACGAGAAAACAATGGGCAGAACTAAATAAAATGGAATTTTGAAAGGGGATCAGAGGTTATGAAGCCTGCGTATCACAGATAAGACGTCAAAAGACAAATTGAAAAAGCAGGCAACATATCCTAAGGGTGATTCAACATTATTCAAGTAGGAATATTGGAACCACCCAACTAGAAAATGCCGAAAAGTTGTAACTAAAAATACCACAAGTTGTTGGAGTATTAGACTGAATATCTAAGTCAGAAACCACTTTGTTGTAATTAAATATGATATTTCTAACAGGTTTCTTATATTTATAGCAAATAATTGGTATCTCGGAGTTTTTGAAGTATAAAGGAACTGAATTAGTGACACGTTTATCACGAAAAATACTTGGTAAATCGATGAAATCGATACCTTTATTAAGAAAGGTTACTTTTAGGAAATGCCTGTTGTGGTCAGAAGTGTTGTCGATATGAGGTCTTAAGACGTGCTGAGTATAACTTTGAATAAGATAAGCTGCTGTATATAAAGGATCTGTTTGAATAACTATATTATCTGCCTCCGCGTCTAAGATTTTCAGAGATGATAATGAAAGGGAAGTAAGACGTGATAACATTGCATGTTTACCAGAGTTTTTTAAGATAATATTTAAGTCGGTGACAGACAGGGTAATTTTAGATTTACGTTTGATGTTGCCATTCTACGTACTCCGTGAGATCGGGATTTACGTTTACGAATATTCAGAATAGAAAATATATCAATGTTTGGATCTTTAGAGATGTTACCTTGTTGAAAAAATATTTGTCATTTAGGCCAAGTGGGAAAGGCGTTTGTAAGCTCTTGATCCATTTTAATTCTGCTAAGTGTCTAACTTTAACTTTAAAACTAGCAGAAGCATCAGAATCGTAAATTATTTGTTCCACTGCTTGAATTGAAACATTTTTAAATGAATGACCATCTTTACGAAAATGTTGATATAGAAAAGTTGTAAATTTTGTGCGATTTCTCATTTTATAAAAATGTTCACGGAATCGAATTTTAAGAGAACGTCCTGTCTGACCAACATACTGTATGCCACACCCAGGGGTGTTTCAAGTTAAAACATAAACAAAATGAGTTGCCGTATTAAAACCAATACAGCACTATCACAGAGAAAATAGAAAAGTTACATGCCCATTGTTTTCTCGTTTAGGGCACACGCATTTTTTTACTTTGGGACCATATGCCGCTTTTCATGGAATGGCACTAACGTGTCACATTGAAGGTTCCATGCGGATGTTTCAAAATTCTAAATTTTACCAGTTCATGTTAAATGTTGAATTCTGCTTAAGCCGGTGCTAGGGAGCGTGGACGGTAACTTGCACTTGACAGTACCGTCCATGAACAGGCTCAATCAAACCGAGCCTGCAACATTTTCAATTTTGCCGTGTTGGGCTTTCTTTAGGGATTCTGTATTTATCTATTTCATATGTAATAGAGAGGGTCATGTGGCCAGAGATTGTCGAGATCAGACTAAGAAAAGATATGGGGTTGCTGCAATGTCATATGGAGAGCAAAATAGAAATTACTTTAAAACAAATCGGGATTCTTCACCAAGGAACTGGTGTAGTAGGCCTGGAGGAAATAGACGTGATGGTAGATTAGATGATAAGAAAGTATCGGGGTTATGTATGTCAATTTCTCCAACAAGTTCTTATGATGGTTGTATTGAAGAGGGGAAACTTAAATTAGCTAATGGTAATTCTGTGCCTGTCATTACAAGTAGCTGTACAATTGAAGGTGAACGTCAACTGGATCTGAAACTAGGATATGTTGGTAATCAAGAGGTGAAAGGTCTTAGAGACACTGGTTGCGAGTTAGCAGTAGTTAGAAAGATGTTAGTGGAAGAAGATCAAATGCTGAATAAAAATTGTGTCATGATAGCAATAGATGGTCGGGCCAGGTTGGTACCCATGGCAAAAATAGACATTGATACGCCTTATTATAAGCGGAAAAATAGAAGCTATGATTTAGAGTCAGCAATTTGTGACTTAGTCTTGGGCAATATTCAGGGTGTACTGTGATAAGCCAAATGAGAAGTGGGTTAGCCGAGAAGTAACAAACATAGCTGCTGTTGTTACTAGAGCACAGGCCGAGAAAGAGAAGAAAGCAATGAAACCTCTTAAAGTCCCAAAGGTCGAAGATAAACGAAATTACGGTAGATGTTCTTAAGAAAGAACAATCAAATGACAATACGTTACAGCGTTTGTGGCAGTATGCTAGGGAAAATAAGATCATGAAAACAAAAAGCGGGTAACAAATTTAGATATGAAGTAGAAAAAGATGTGTTGTATAGGAAAGAATATTTGAGACGGTGAAACGGCGATTTTGAAGTCTGAAACAAGACAAATAGTTGTTCCTAGTAAATATCACAAAAAGAGTTATGTCATTAGCTCATGAATCTATAAGTGGGTGGGCATTCTGTCTGTACGCAAGACTTTAGACAGGATACAGTCTAGTTTTCACTGGCCAGGTATTTCTAGTGATATAACTAGAATTTTGTCGCTTCCTTGTGACATTTGTCAGAAGACGGTGCCCAGGGGTAGACTTCAGAAAGCTCCTTTAGGCGAAAATGCCTATTATTGATACTCCGTTCCAGAGAAATTGCGGTTGATTTTGATAGGGCCAATAACGCCTGTATCGGAAAAGGGAAATCATGTACATATTAACTGTAGTTGATTATGCTACACGTTACCCAGAAGCTGTTGCTTTAAACCAAGAAATTGAGACTGAAAATATAGCTGAAGCATTGTTAGATGTTTTTGCAAGAGTAGGTTTCCCATCAGAAAATACTTAGTGATAGGGGTAGTCAGTTCACGTCACAACTTATGGACGAAGTATGTAAGACTTGTATCACTGAAAAGTTGTTTACTAACTCCTTTACAATCCAAAATGTTATGGTTCTTTGTGAGAGAATGAATGGTATTTTAAAAAGCATGTTGAAGAAAATGTGCCAAGAAAGACCTACGGATTGGGATAGATATTTGTCTGCGGTTCTCTTTGCATACAGAAAAGTCCCTCAGTCAAGTACACGGTTCTCACCATTTGAGCTTTTATATGGCAGAACTGTTAGAGGTCCCATGCAAGCACTTAAAGAATTATGGACAGAGACAGAAGTACAAGAAACACGTAATACGTATGAGTACGTCCTAGATTTGAGAAATAGATTAGAAACAAACATGCAAGATTGCTAGAGAGAAACTCAGCAACTCACAAGAAGAGTATAAACATCATTATGATAAGAAAAACACGACCAGAAGTCTTAAGAAAAGGAGACAAAGGTTTTATTGCTCCTGCCTTCAACACACAATAAACTGATGTTACAATGGAAAGGTCCATTTGTTGTAAGTGAAGCAGTTAACAAGTTTGACTACAAAGTAAATGTAGGTGATAGAATTGGAATGTACCACATAAATCTTCTGAAGAAATATGAAGAAAGAGAAGATAGAATTTGTGCGAGTGTATAGCTGTAATAGAAGCCGAAAATAATGATGATAATGGGTTGTTGATGATGAAAATCTTTTAGAACTAGTAGACATGCACAGACGAGTGAAGAGACGTACAGAGATGGTAATGTTTAATGATCAATTAACTCTTGAACAAAAATCAAGAAGTAAATGCGTTGCTTCAAGAATTTGTGGATATTTTTACTGATAATCCCGGAACTACAGATCTTGAATCTCACAAGATTGAGTTGACTGACAAAACACCAATTCGTGTTAGACAATATACGATACCAATATGCAAAAAGGACAGCGGTAGAGGATGAAATTAAGAAAATGCTTTGAATGTGGTATCATTGAACCAGCAAATTCTGATTATAATTTTCTCCAATTGTTTTGGTGAAGAAAAAGGATAATACAAACCGCTTTTGTATTGACTTCAGACGACTCAACTCTGTAACAAAGTTTGATACAGAACCAATGGGTAATGTTGAGGATGTGATGGCAAAGCTAAAAGAAGATAAGTTCTTCACAAAAATTGATTTGACCAAAGGTTTTTGGCAAATACCAATTGAAGCAAAATCAAGAACATCTAACAGCATTTTCTACAACAGA
Organism: Ruditapes philippinarum; assembly: GCF_026571515.1. NCBI lineage: Eukaryota > Metazoa > Mollusca > Bivalvia > Venerida > Veneridae > Ruditapes > Ruditapes philippinarum. The sequence continues at coordinate 43,045 of NW_026851984.1, read as the reverse complement.
AGGTAAGTAGTTACCAATTCAGAAAGAATGCCATTTGGAATGGTCAATTCTGGTACAACATTTAATAGAATGATGCGGAAGTTGCTTTCCGGAGTGAGTGATACTGATAACTATGTTGACGATGTGCTTGGACATACGGTTACATGGAGAGACACATGAAGATGTTGAGACAATTGTTCGAAAGAATACGAAACGCAAAGATCACAGTTAAGCGTTCTAAATGTATGATTGGATTTGAAGTATACCATTTACCGGTCATGTTGTTGGCAAAGGACAAATGCAAATGGAAGATGACAATTAGTCAAAATTAGAGACGCTATGCGACCAGAGTCAAAGAAGCAACTGAGATCATTTCTTGGTCTAGCTGGATACTACAGAAAATTCATTGCTTCATTTGCAGAAATTGCTTCACCATTGACAGATCTTACGAAGAAAGGACAGCCAAATAAAATCATATGGAAACCAGAACATGAAAAAAGCCTTTACGACATTGAAGCAAGTACTGACACGATCACCAATACTACGACTTCAGACTTTTCAAAGTCATTTGTTTGCAATGTGATGCTTCAGATACAGGAGTAGGGGCTGCACTTTCTTCAAACAGTTTGATGATGATGGCTTGCTTCCAATAGCCTTACGCGAGTAAGAAATTGTTGAATAGAGAAAGAAATTCTACTCGGTTATCGAAAGGGAATGTCTTGCAATGGTATTCGAATAAAGAAATTCAACAAATATTTGTACGGGAAAGAATTTGAGCTGCATACAGACCATGCTCCTTTAACGTATATTCAGAAATGTCAAGTAGAAAGTGGCCGCATAATGAGATGGGCATTATTTTCTACAGAACTTATAAGTTTAGAACAGTAGCTGTGAAAGGAAAGGACAACGTGTGTGCAGATTACCTAAGTAGACTAGATACCTGGTAAAGAGACATTGTAGATTATTCCTTTTGTTTGAAAACAGTGGAGTGTTTTCTTGAGTAGGGGCTGTCAGAATAATCATGCAGTTTCACTGTAGATAGTTGTTTTTTTACAACGAGTCAGCGATACACTGAAGTGTATCAGATTTCAATGTACAGTTTCATTTATAAACCTGTTGCTGGGAGTATAAAATATGTATACATGTTTAAAGTTCAAATCGTTTAAGCTAGCAAATACCGGTATGCGCGTTTAGAGAGAGATTTTACATCAGTTAGGTGAGACACGCTGATAGTGTGTAGCGGTTATTTTTTTATTGGGAAGAGAATGTTGTTGTTTTGAAGAGAATTTTGTTGTTTTGAAGTCAGTTTTGTTGGTTTGTTGAAGTGGTTGTTGAGTTATATCTGTTTGTGAAGATATAATTAGTTGATATTGGTTGAATGTTTGGTATTGTCAAGATTATATTAGTTGCTGCTTTGTTTTGAGGATATATGTAAATATTGGGGGCTTTAGTTTAAGTTGTTTCTGATGCTGATTAGATTTTGTGAAGTATATATTGTTGGTTGAATGTTGTGGTTTAAACTGTATCTTAGAGTTGTAAAAAATATTCAACGTTGTGTTCTTCATTTTTGTGGTGATTTTTTTTGTTTTGTTTGATCATAAGTTTTGTTTAGAGCTTGGGCTCGCCAGGTGTCTTGTTTCGTATAAAAGACGTATACGTGAAAAAGATATTTCATATAAGTGGCTGAAATGATGTGTGTTTGTTTTGGGTGTAAATAATGATCAGAGTTCTTTGTTTTGGGTGTAAATAATAATCAGAGTTTGTTGTTTACATGTATATATTGATTTGAGATAGAAAAGGATAAAAATACCTAAAAAAAAGATAGTGTTAACTAAACAATTACATGCTAGTTTTCCAACTGAGAATATTTCACTTTTATGTCAGGCGGTGCTGCCCAGCATCCATATCTTGGAAATTGGTTATAGTATTTATTACTAAATCTTTTCTTAGATTAAATAACATCAAGGCAGACATTTCTCCTGACAAAAAGGTAATGTTAACAAACAATATAAATAATTGGTGATATGATTGAGTTGATCACAACCATCAAAAATACAACAACACAAGTTCATATCTTATGTCGTACATGCTATTCAAGGAAACAAGCAAAATAACAATCTTAGGATATATGCTACAAAGTAAACAATACTAGTTTGATAGATCCTGTTCTTTTACGGCAGAACTATAATCATTCTATCGCTTGTACTGCATCGTGCGACTGACAAATCAGCCTCCAATATTTTGATGCTCATATTCCAGTAGTTTGTTGTAATAATCAACACATTATTAAACTATCTATGTGTTTTCCGAAACGGCCATTATGATTTCAAAGCATGTTAAACTGAAAAAGATAAAACATGAACCAATTATACTTTGTCTAGCTTTTCTTTAATAAAATGTCTATTTCATAGTCAGCAAAAATTTCGTAATGCTACTTTTAGCGGTATTGGCAAAGGGGTCTAAGATTACTGAAACAATTAAACTATACACCTGATGCTAACAAAAATGTTAAGAATATCAAGATTTATATCCTTTTTCCATGATTTATATAGAGTTATTTGCAAAGGGCAGTCGTATATATTTAGGAATATTACTTCATGTTCAACCAAGCTTACCTTTAGAACACTTGAGTGTAACACGGAAACAAATTAAAGATATAAAGGACATAAAGAACAGCAGTTTCATATGAAAAGAAATATATTAAATATGTTAATTAACTTCTTCAAAATGTAGACATATCTGAAAACGTTTTAATCTAAATTTATGGAGCTGCCTTCATTTTATACTAAGTCTAGTAATTGGTTACACACAAATATAATAACTAATGCAGTTGAAACCATCCTTTGGAAAAGTCTTAAGATGTTAAAGTAATTACTAGTAATACTCAGTCTGGCCTTATGCGATGTTCTCTACTAAAAAAAACGTCATAGATATCGTTTTCAGATGAATAACAAATAACGGTATCATTGTTTTGAGGTATTTACGCAGGCTCCGTTGAAACAAAATGTTTGCTTATGAATAAAATTTATATAATATATAGAAAATAAAGCAGATTCATCAACATTTCTGTGAATATTTTAACAAAATCCAACCATATTTCTTTCAAAAATGTTTTTTGTTTGTTTGTTTGGATTTTTACGGCACGTCAACACATAACTGGCCATATCGTGCCGAATGCTATAATAGGCTTAAAATGTTATGTAAAACTTTGTAAACGACAATAAAAATGAGCCAATTAGATCCTAGAATACAAGTTTATCTCCTTCAAATAATCAATGATGTATTTGGTGAATTTGTAAGAGATGGGTTTATATCGTGAAGTTTATTAAAAACGGCATTGTCCCAATTTGCTCTCCATTCAGATGATATAATTTATTTATTTATAGCCGGTCTAAAATCACAAGCAGGTAACAATAAGTCAGTTTTGTATTATTTATATTTTATTCAAGGACTAAAATATTACTGCTAAACTAAACGCATATGTACTTTAGTTGTGCGTTCAAAAAGACAAACGACTGCAAAACATTACAGCATTCTCGAAAGTGAATAGTCTGTACATTACCAATGCAAAGTAAAACAAACATATCTAAATGAAGATGTTGCCCACAGAAGCTTGAACAATATAATGTATGTATATCTTAATTTATGTTCTACTGACACATCATTAGTACCTGAGTGTAAAGTAAAAAATGTAATGAGATTATAGTTAAAATGAAATAGAGGCACATGAACAAACTAATACATTAAAAACATTTATGTTACACCTTCATAAGGTTATTTCTTAGTTTGCTATACATAAATGACACAATTCAATTTTATACGTAATGTTACAAGAAATAGGAGCTTAGTCATTCATTAATGAATGCTTATATTAAAAGCCAATGAGGACCAAAATATACAAGAGATAAAGACACACCGGCGAAATATTTTTATGTCTGATAATAATAATCGGCTTACGAATGTGAATATCACAACCAAAATAATGTTGTCTTTCTACGCTGAAAAGTACGTATTGTACCTAAATACTTTCTTAATAACACAAATAAATGTATTTCTATGAAGCAATAGACCATTTTACGACGCGGTCCGTTGCTATGAAAAATCGACCGGAATAAGAACTTTCTCGCGCATGCGCAATCTGCGTAGGGCAAAAAATGCTTCGCCGTACATAGAAAGTCATAGACAATTCCGAGTTAGTTCAAGGTAAACGGTAAAAAATTATATAAAATAGCTTTCAACAAATGTAGAAAAGATGAGTTTAAAGGTTTGTGGCGAAGAATGCCAAAAAAGGCATAGAAAAGATACTTGTTTAAGAATTTACGTTCACGGACCTGACACTGAGATCATTTTTTTAAAGAAGGTGTGGAAATATATCTATTAGCAAATGAAAAGTCAACTTATTTGCTGTTGAAATAGTTCATTTAAAAACAAAAGGAATTATACTACATGAAATCGAGATTAATTATCATTCAGAAAAAATATCAGAACAGGGGATAATGCATTTTTAGTGTTCAATATACCTGATTATATCCTTTATTCGATTTGCCTGTGATGCAAACAGAAATTTTTTGAAAAAGTCACATAAATAGATTTAAAATAATTATTTTTTTCTTCAAAATCTTGAGAAGTTAAGATGGGTTGTTGGAAAAGATATAACACACATTTCATCCGCTTCTTCGTAATAGATGTTATTTTTAATAATGCACGTCACACAATTTTTCTCTTCTCAAAATCCATAAACATTGATCGGTATATTTAAAAGTTTCATAAATTACCATTTAAATAAGCGTAACTGATTAACCATATCATGATATTTAAACGTTCCGGTTGAATGAACAAATGTTCGCGTGCCAATCTGTTTGACACTAGCCGCCTGACCCATCCAGTTATTCAAAGGAAGTGTACAATACAAATTGTGTAATATTATGTAATACAGGGGTAATAAAATTTTATCTTTAACACCCTGCTGTTTCAATTTAAATTACTGATGGAAAAGTCGTCTAATGATACCTTAAACAAAGACATGTGTGGGCCCGTTTTGACCATTGAATTATTACTCCCGCACATTTTCGTAGATCTGTTAAAAAATAAATTCACGTTTTCAGTACTTACGCCTTAAGTCATCCCAAAATTAATATTTTTTGGGTGTCATTACATAAAATCGCATCTATTAAAGCCTTAAAGTATGATAAACTGTAGACATCGTTATTGCTTTTTGCCCTACGCAGAATGCGCATGCGCGAAATGCAACATTCGTTGCTATGGAATATCGTATTGTAAAAAGGTCTATATCCTGTAAGAATCTTTAGTTATGTAGTTTAAATTATGATTTATGTTAACATTGAATTTAGGCAGACATGTTTTTTCTATCGATTTATGTTATTAAAATATTAAAGGCTTCATAAGTGTCAACTTTAAAAGTGTCAACTTACAAGCCACACTGACACAACACAAAGGAATAAGCTGTTAATGTATTATTATCTAAGTTTATTCTCAAGGATAATGTTTCATATGATAACAACTACTTCCTTAAAAAGGGAAGTTGACATCCATCCTGCTTAATTGAATTGTGAGATTGATTGACGCCGCATTTTATTATTCCACTGATTAATTGTTCAAGGAATTTGACAAGCACGTTACAAAAACAAGTCCTACAATTTGATTAATATATCAGTCAACTCTTATATTAAATTAAAATGTATGAATGATGAACAATGCGGATACAAACACAATGGTGTTAGCTTCCTTGTAAAACATTCGGCTAAAATAAGTAAAACATAGATATTCATGAAAATTAACAACATGAAAATTAAAATTCTAACACGACCCGCATTTTTCCCTATTGAACATAGAAGAACCGAAAGTGTGTATTATTATGCAATAGAGTCACTGTTTGACGTTCTATATTTAGACGTGTGACGTAATCATTGTACATGTGACGTAACCACTATGAAATCCGACGCGCTGACAATAAGTACGGAAACAAATCAGGCGCAATTTTGCTTAATAGCAGGAACGGCAGCATTTATTTGTTAATTTCGTGTTAGAATCGAAATAATATATCCAAATCGGTGATTTTATCGCTGGATAACATCACTGTTTGTCGTTCGGATGCGCAACATTATATCACTCGGGCTACGCCCTCGTGATATAATTCCTCGCATCCGAACTCCAAACAGTGATGTTATTGAGCTATAAAATCACAGTTTGGGATATATTATTTATTAAATAAATTTAAGGCAATGACAAGACACTTAACAGTAAGTACAATGTATATCAAAACCAATAGCAACAGGCGTAAATTCTCTGAACCTGCTATAGCTGGTTGTAATAATGATGCTTTTAGAATTCTTCGAGTTTAACAATAAAATGCTCTCACAATACATACATCTTAAATCTGTGTTGTAGTATTTGTTGGATTTCAGAGAAATGTTTGTTTAAGCAAATAAAGATATAATTGCTTTCTGTAGCTTTGATGATATGTATGTATTTAAGAAACTTGTTTCCCACCTTTTGTTTTGTACGGTAATGTTAAACATTTTACTTAACATCATTGATATAATTGAGACAATTCATCAATTATTCTACAAAATACAATTTTCTAATTGATAATGTTGCATGCTTTGTTTATACTTGCTTGCATTATGAATAACCATAAAGTATACACACTCTTCGCGTGCTTTTTCATTACTTAAAGGAATGCATGAAATTAAATATGTCTGTTTGTTAAGTGAAGATGTTTCGTTTTCTTGTCTTCTTCTACACTATGGTGCTAAAACATTTTTCTGATCAATTCTAATGCGTATCAAATTGATACCTGTCTATATACAGAGATAGATAGCCCTATTTATGTCAATATTATACGAGTTGGTAAACAAATTATACAGCAGTCCAGTTGATGAATAATATGCAGAAACTTGTTCGCGAACCAACACGTGACTGGCATGTTTATCCTTCATCTCAAATTGTCATTATCTTACATTGTGTCTGTTTTAGAGTTTATATTTTTTCATTGCTTATTGAACTTTTCTTTACTAAAATTTCTAAAAAAAATATTAAAAACGTACAAAAAGTACAATGTATTTATTTCCCCTTTTACAATTGATATACAACTAAATATACTTTATACTTGAAATAGCATATGCACTTTACTAGCGTCCGGATTAAAGTACTTTACATATAGCTTTTAGTGGCGTCTGTTTGTAATAAGTTGTGCAATAAGAAGAATTTTATTTCAAGATTTACTTAGTAAAACCGAATCCATTTGTAAAATATCCAAAACAGTCTCATTTTCCTAACTTTACTAGACTAAAATAGAGTAAAAATATCCCGGTACCACGTTCAACCAATAACATGGTCATGATTTAAATTCTTATTAATAAAAAAGATGACTGCAACTCAATAATCAAAACAATCTTTCATAAATTTGCAACTCATTTTCCTAACTTTACTAGACTAAAATAGAGTAAAAAAATCCTGTACCACGTTCAACCAATAACATGGTCATGATTTAAATTCTTATTTATGAAAAAAGATGACTGCAACTCAATAACATAATTATTGGACAAAACTAATTTGACAGTGTTGTTTCACAACAAAAAAAAATATTAATCTTTCTTAAAACATATATACTATTTTTAATGAATTTGGTGAAAATAAACGTTATAAAGTATAAATACACAAGTATTTTCTGCGTATTATGCCTTCATCGGGGGTGTATTGCATGTATTATGTGCACGCACACACAACTAAGGACAAAATCCCTGTACGTGTGTACTGTGTAGTATCAATAATTGAACAGAGACACATTCGCTGGAAAGGTGATAAAATTGCATCGAATTATAAAATGACCGTTATTGAATAGTCATTGTTGTTATACTTTACAAAATAATAATATAGTCCGCGGACGATTTAGTGTAAAGTAGATTAAATATCGACTATTAAGAAATTTAAAGATTTTAACAACAACAAAAAACTACATGTATTGCGTTTTGTGTTTATTTACTAAAAGTGTATTATCCGAAATTGCAAGTTTCATCAAGTAGGATATTATATAAAGTAGAAATTTTCAGTAGTGTGAAAGTAAATGCTTTAAACACAAATGACAAAAGATGCAATGCTCGAAGGTACCGGGAAAGAGTGTCATCCCTGGTACCGCCTGATTAATAAAGGAAGATTTAAAGCAGTTTGTCAAATAAGGGCGATATGTTGTGTTTAAGTTAGTCTCTTTTATTGATTCTTGATGGTTCAAGCAATTATCAGCCTAAGACGCACCGCTCGTGACGATGCAGACGATCTATGTATGAAGGAGTAACAAATGCAAATTCTACAGGTGCATTTGCAGTTGTTAACTGGTCAAGTACCCCTTTTAACGGAACACGAACAACCCCTCATCTCTAAGCCTTAACTTCTGTTCAAAACCGAAAACATATGATAGAGGAAAGAGGGAGAGAAATTCCCAAAGACAGTTCAAAACGGCAAATTTAAATTGAAATGTTGCAGGGTCGGTTTAATTGAGCCTGTTCATGGACAGAAGTTACTGTCCACGTCCCATAGCACTGGCTTTAGCAGTATTCAACATTCATTTAAACATGTGATCATAATAAAATTTTGAATTTTGAACCATCCGCAAATGTGATCATACGGCGGTGATCATGGTCCCTTCAATGTGACACGTTGATGTTATTCCATGAAAAGCGGCATATGGTCCCAAAGTAAAAGAATGCGTGTGTCCTAAACAAGAAAACTATTGGCGAAACTAAATAAAATGGATTTTTGAAAGGGGGTCTGACGTTATGAAGCCTGCATATCACAGATAAGACGTCAATAGAAAAAATAACAAGCAGGCAACATATTCTAGTATTCAAGTAGGAAGACTGGAACCACGCGAGTTGAAAAAGGCAAATATTAGAAACTGAAAATATCACCTAACATGTATACACAACAATAATGTCTTCAAGGATCGAAAATACATATTTGATTAAATATACGAAGAGACTTTTAACAGACGTCACACGGCACAAATAACACCGATGTGACAATAAAAAAAAGAAAAACAGAATCCCTAGACAAAGCCCGACACGGCTAAATTAAAAATGTTGTAGGCCCGGTTTGATTGAGCCTGTAAATTGACGGTCCTGGAAAGTGAAAGTAACCGTCCTCGCCACCTAGCACCGGCTTAAGCAGTATTTAACATTTTAACACGAAAATGGTGATTTGTTTTTAATTTAGAAACATCCGCAGATATGTTCATCCGGCGATTAAACCTTCATTTGATAATCAGACGGTGCCGGGAAGGGCACTCTTTCCCGGTGTCTTGGAACATTTCATGTATTGTCATTTGTTTTGAAAGCATTTACTTTTACCCTTCTGAAAATTCTACTTTATTGAATATCTTACATGGTGAAACTCGCAATTTCTGACATTATACTCCTGGTAAATAACGCAAAACGCTTTTATACATGTATCTTTTATTTTGTTACTAACTTAAAATTTCTCAAAATTCGATATTTAATCTACTTTACAGCACATTGTCCTATATTATTCTTTTGTAAAATATAACAATTACTTTTCAATAGCGATCTTTTCATAACCGATGCAATTTTATCACCTTTCTAGCGACTGTGATTCAGCTCAAGTTTTGATACATTTAAATGTAAGAGTTTAAATTTGCTATATTGTATTTGATTATATCCTATTTAATCAATTATGACGCATATCGAATTGAAGCCACAAAAGACCAATTTATGTCAAAATAACTTAACTTGATAAACAAAATTGACAGAAAACATTTTTTCTTATACAGTACGGAAACTAATATTTGAGCAAGCACAAGATCACAATATTGATCATAAATTTCTCGAATTCAAAGTAGTCTTTTGGCAAGTAAATAATAAATATGTTGACGATGATAACTGAATAAAGGAATCAGTTATGCTTCTGTTTTAAAGACGTCACTATATCTACAACACGGATTCTGGACAGAGTAAGCCTTTTACAATCATTGAAATGGAACGCTGCTTCTACAATATTTTATTTGAAATTACACACTGTCAGCATTCTGATCAAAATACTTGATATAAAACATGTTTTGGCGACTGCATGAATTTAGTTGTCCGATAAGCAGAATTTGTATTTTCATATTTACTTAATGTAACCGGATAAAATCTACTTCTTGAACAAATACTGAGCAAAACAATAATTTCATTTTTTGCTTGCAATAAGTAAAGAATGTGGTTTATTTTGCCGTCATTTAAATAAATTCGAAACCTACTTTTAACACATCCTAAAACATTGACTTTTTCCTTTAACACGAAATACAAAAGTTTTATTCATAAATGTCTATCTTATGCATTTCCATCTTTTGTGTTGGCAAAAAGTACGAAAACCATGATCATTCTATTTACTATATTTGAGAATTAACAGTTTCTTGTAAGATTGTATCCTGTTTAATCAATTATAAAGCGTATCAAACTAACACCTATAGTTTAGTATTACTAAAAGACCCATTTATGTCAACGTTTTCGATTCAATAAACAAAACAAACAGAGAAAAAAAAACATTTTAATAAATACTGTACAGAAACAAATACTCTAGCCAACACGATATTTCCATGTTGATCATATATCTCTCTGGAATCAATGATACTATCTTATCTTCTTTTGGCAAGTACATATTATTTATCTTGACAAAATTAACTGAATGATGGAAATTATCATGCTGCTATTTCAGAGACATAACATTATCAACGGAATTGATTCTGGTTTCTTGTTGTAAAAGAGTATACAAGTGTTTTTGTTGTTTGTTTCTTTCTTGTTGTTTTTATTTTGTTTTGTTTCTTTTTTGTTAACGATCGTACAAATTTACATTAATTGAAGAATGATGAATATGAATTTCCGAGAAGACGAGAAACGTCACTAAGCAACGACAAATCTTACTATTTAAATATAAGAAATTCGCTTATGTGAAGTAAAAACACTGACATAGTAGGACGGATATTTTCTTCAATGTACATACAAAATTATATAAACATTGAAAATAGCTTAAGGGTCCAAGCTCCAAGGCTTTACTTTAAAATCATTTATCATAAAATGTGTTGCTAGACAAAAGTATGCAGACCAAAATAAAATGTTAAATGTGCAAAAAGGACATCGATGGTGTAAAATACAATTACAGAAAAAATAATAGTTATGTAACTTTGTATTTCAAGATGAATTTAGATATTTGAGACTATATTCATATAATTTATCTCTCAGCAAATAAAGGAGCATTATAAGAGAAGAGAAAATACCTTTGTATTTATTTCTAAAATGTGCTCAGATGGTCGAACGGTCTTACATGATATGTTTTTTTATTTATGTCAAAATATGATTTAAGTCAATATTTGTTCACAAATTTTAGTTTTGTATTCTTTTTCACACTGGAAGAACCAACTTTTAACAGTAAATGTTAAAGGGAACTAAAACGAACAAGAAGGCGAAGATCAATCAAAAAAGATATGTTGAACAACAAAAGCGTATTTTTATAATTCATACAGAGACGTTTAAATAATTTACACAATTAAAATGTCATTTGTATCACAACATTTTAAATGTCAGTTGTATTGCAAAATGTCAAGATTTAATTCACATATTTTCTTTGTATCTACATTCAATAAGAACATTGATTTATACCATGCACTATTGGCAAAGGGTAGTGAATTTATAGTCTAATACTAAAGTACAATATCCTACTTATTCTAAGAACATTGATTAACGTCATACAAAAACCTTAATATAGAAAACTCTATCTTACAGATCATGTTAGTAAAAATAAAGTAGTCTCTTGATTTTATAATCTCAAAAAAACATTCCATATATTTTCACTTTGCCGAAATTATTTATTTATTTTATAAATCAAATTATTTGATAGTGCAAAAACAGGTGTTGAAATATTGTACTACATTTTTTTATCTTGTGAATTCTAAAATTTTCTTAAAAATTATTTCATTTGCAGTTGGCATGCTTCGCATCCATCATAAATCATCATGATATGCAACGTGAACTATTGTTCCTACAAAATAACCTAATTTATAGATTTTAATTACAGATGAAAGCAAAACATATTCAAAACAGTTTCAAAATATTTGATTGACAAAAAAAAAACATATTACTGTCACATCCTTTTAAAATTCATTTCTAGACATCAATCAAACATTTTTGGTTTTAATAATCGTTAATTTTCAATTTGTTGAGGAAAATGCTGCCACAATTAAGGAGACAAACAATTCCGCTCTAAGACTACTAACATACAATAATACCACAAATGAAATCATTTCGATGCATGTAAGTGTTTATATCAAGTAAATCCTGAAATATCATTATAACGCCAGTTGTTTACACTTTAAACATATAATAAATGAACTGTAACAGTATTAGGACGATTTGAAAAAAAGCAATTGAACAAATCAAGATACATTCATGCGATACTTGCCACAAAGATATCAATGAGAGTTCTTTTAAACAAAGTCCAAGGCTAACATTTTATCGAGTTTAATATAATGTTAATTTAGTATAATATTAAAATATATATTCGTTCAATCAAACTAAGAGAACAGGTTTGGTTTAAATGGGCATATCTATTAACGAAATCAGATGTTAATGCAAGGTAAAATATAAAAAGTATACAAAGAAAATATATAAATAAATTATCTAATTAATGAATATCAAGAAAGCCAATGTAGCATTATCAACTGAACTTACTGTACAATTGTTATTAAACTTCAAGTTTTGTTTCTATACATCACTCAATAGAGTTATAGGAGTTATCAAAAATAAAGGTGTTTTTCTCATTAATTTGCTAATACCGATGTTTGTTTGCTTTTTTCTCAAATTGTAACTTCACTTCAACCAGTAATATCATATCAAAAGGCTATTAAAACGCAAATATATAATACTTTTCTACTCTATTTTTTCGTCTAATATTTTTTTTTTAAAAAGTGTAAACAAAAGATGACTATTTTATTACAAAATGCCTAAAAATGTTTAATTGTGTAAGTATACATATTAGTAAATGGTAGAGAACTTGATAATATAGCAAAGGGTTCAATTGATTAAAATAAATTGTCAAATTACAAAAAAGCCGAGCTGTCACAAAAAAAAAGAGATGTTTTGTATCTTTATCTAAGTTGCTGCTAAATTAACATATTTGCCGGGATCATGTTTAATGTGATAAAAAATAATTCTATATATTAAAAAGAACATGGACATCCACCCTGTGTTATTAAATCTTGAGTTTCACAGACGCCGCAAATTAAAGGATTGTTTGTTCTAGGATAGTGTCAGTCATGAAGCAGGAACAAGACCAGATAATAATATATCGGTCGACTGATAATCTAAAATTGAAATGCATGGCTGTTGATTTTATAATTAAAATGGAAATTCTGTCTAAAAGAATGATTTGTGGTTTATGTAGATCATCTGGTTGTTGTAAAAACTGCATGCAGAAATACATGTATACCAATTAACATGATCATTGCAGACACAAATTTGCCCAAAAATGTTTTTTTTCTTCTTTTCTTTCTTTTTTGTATTCTAAGAAACAAAAATGGTAACTTGTTTAATTATATGATACTTGCGTATAGGCATCAACAAAACGAAATAATAATTGCTAAACAATTGAAGATTGAAATATGTTCAGAAAAGGTTTCCAAAATAATTTTTCATGTAGTTTAGTATTAAGTATTGTATTTAATTTTGTTTCTCGTTATAATATTAAGAATACACAAACAGAAACGATATTTGCATAGGTATCTTGATTTGGATAAAATACAATAATAATTGATTTTATTGAGGCGATTAATATTGCGGTAACAAGATATAATCATTTTTGTCTTATACAGGTAACATATATCGTATACATATCAAATTGTTTGAGAGAATTGTATGTGCCCATATTCTTGTAGATTAAAGTATTGAATATTTTCCCAAGGGGACCTAGGTAATATGTTTTCAACTGGCTTATAGGTCAAAAACACTTCCGAAAGATGTTTTTTTTTATAATCTAAGCTTTCTTCCTATTAACGTGTTGAAATTGAGGGAATTTAGATTATAGCTAGAGGCATGCACATGCCCTCAGTAATCAAGATAATATATACCCATGTTTGAAAACAGATTTTTATCTCTTTGTCATAAATCATTTTAAAAAAGCAATCTAAAATTAGAATGACTTTTTATCGGTAATTACAGGAAGAGCAATAAAATGCTATGTAGTTAATTAGATATATTCATAAAATGGGTAATTATAATAAATAAAGCCGTCCAATTGTATTACGTTTTTCGACGTTCATCTTTAATAATAGCTGAAAACTTTATATTGATTTAAAAGAAGACACGAAAAGGGCAATGTAATTCATAACAGTCATAACAAATTAAGCCACAAATACTTCTTTGATTTGCATCATCATCCTTCATATAAAAATCTAAATGTATAACATAGTTAAACTAATTAATAAAATGTTTCCAGATCCAATATAATGCAACAATTCATAAATTTCATTATAAGGCAAATTCATAATAACTAGCAATTGCTGAAACAGTTCTTTGTCTGCAAATTGAAAAAAGGAACTTTGGTTTGGATTTTGAAAATGTGAGTTATATATAAAATAATTGAAAACTCTTCGGTTCAAACCCTGCAATACAATTTTCTTAAAGCAAATTGCAGTTTATGACAACAGATAAGATTTATTTTAAACAAAAAACTTACTTTATTAACTTTATTATTGATTAACTTTTTGAATGTCGAATATTAAGAATTTTTATAAACAACTGTACTTTTGAAAACCTATATCAATTAGATATTTATATAAAAAGTATTCTTTTCTTAATCAGAAGAGTTAAGGAAAAACAACGAGACTGTGGAAAAAACTGGAAAAGTTGTGCAACAAAAGAACAAATAACGCAAAAAGTCCTTTTGAAATAAGCTTCGTTTGTTGTAATTGTAATTATGCAACATTGTAAAATGAAAAAACAACAACAAAAAACAAATATACAAAAAGCGACAAAATATTAAGATTTAAGTTACAGCTTAATCATTTTTTATTTCAAATGAAAAAGGAGAAATTCACAATTTATGAAATTGCTTCCATTAGATATTTATTTTGAGAGATATGCAATCAGTAATTTTGACGAAATCTACATTGTTAGAAAATAATCTTTGTATTGAACTATGATATTTCTGTTTCGGCTTAATCAAACGGTGATGATAAATTGTTATTAAATGTTTAAATCTTAAGCAAAGTCGCGTTTATTTCAAAGCTAAGCTCTTTTTGTAATTTCTTGATGATGCAATTATAATGCATTTAAGCCGTCACGTAAACAAATATGAAGTTTATACTTCTGTGCAGGTATTCAAATTGTGCCCAGTATTTTGATTCTAATGCTGTTAAGCTTTGTGTCAGCTTTTAAAATAAAGGTCAGGTCATCTTTGCCTAGGCTAATGGACGCTCGTCATCATCATAATAACCACATCCTTTTTATTAATCAGCAACTGTTACATTTAAAAACTTTATTTTATGTGTATCTCTTTCGTCATAACTGAAGTTGGTTATTTGCAAAAATAGAACAATTACATATTTTACCCCAGAGATATATGAAATGTCTCAAATTTAACCACAATTGCAATATTCAATGTTCAAAAATGGTGTCATTCAAAAAATAAGACAGCAAGTAAATTGCAGTCACCGTGTTCAGTATTATTATTATCTGAATTCTATAGTGAACGATATCTGACATTTTAACTTTATACGTCAGAATAATGCATTCAGTATTATCAAATGCAAACGATTTATAGTACTCCGACCATTCTGAACAATAACATTTAAACGTTTAACCATGTTCTGATATTAACATCCAAGAATGTTTTATGCGTCTGAGACATATGTTTTTTCGATAACAGACATGTTTTTCCATTTTATTATCGTAATTCTTTAACTTACTTAGTTTTCATCGGGCCTTTGATAACACGCAATCATCATAAAATTCAAGATAATAAAAATATAAAGTACGAGTTATATTTAATCGATCATTTTTTATATTTCTACAATATTGAATTTTTCGATGTTGTTATTATATCAACCAAACATTTTCGCCGAAGTAATTCATTCTCTTTACATTGACTTTCCGATTGTTGTCATTGTAGCTTCCCGGCTCTGCGTGATTTTCCTGATAAACTAAATCCAAATAAATTTGTTACATAAAATGGTTAATAATAAAAGGCGGGATTTAATCATTTGTTCAACCATTCCTAAAGCAATGTGATGAAGAAAGACACAACGTTACTTAACCGGTGTTTAATATTTAAATGAACTTTAGGATCATCAATGTTTAGATTTGCTTGAAGTTAGGTATGAATATGATTTTTTGTCGGTAACGGGGAAATATAGAGGTCACTTTTCCGTCGTTTGTCCGTCCGTCACAAAACTTGTTTGAGCTACTCCTTAAAAAAAATACTGGTATTGTCGGCATTTTAAAGTTCATTTATTTTTGTAAGAATAACGATCCTTTAATTATTTTCAATTTAAAATATTGTCTTGCCTACTTCTCCTATACTTCTAATGCTTTTTTTTATAAAATTTTTAAGTAGAATTTTTATAAACAACTGTACTTTTGAAAACATATAACAATTAGATATTTATATTAATAGTATTCTTTCCTTAATCAGAAGATTTTATAAAAACATCGAGACTGTTGAAATAAACTGAAAAAGTTGTGCAACAAAAGAACAAATAACGCAAAATAAAAAAAGTCCTTTTGAAATAAGCTTTTTCTGTTGTAATTGTAATTATCTAACATTGTAAAATGAAATAATCAAATATACAAAAAGCGACCAAATGTTAAGATTTAAGTTACAGCTTAATCATTTTTTTTATTTCAAACAAAAAAGGAGAAATTCACAATTTATGAAATTGCTTTCATCAGATATTTATTTTGAGAGATATGCAATCAGTAATATTGACGGAATCTACATTTTTAGAAAATAATCTTTTTATTTAACTATGATATTCTGTTTCGACTTAATCAAACGGTTATGATAAATTGTTATTAAATGTTTAAATCTTAGGCAAAGTCGCGTATATTTCAAAGCGAAGGTCTTTTTGTAATTTCTTGATGATGCAATTATAATGCATTTAAGCCGTCACGTAAAAATAATGAAGTTTATAATTCTGTGCAGGTATTCAAATTGTGCCCAGTATTTTGATTCTAATGCTGTTAAGCTTTGTGTCAGCTTTTAAAATAAAGGTCAGGTCATATTTGCCTAGGCTAATGGACGCTTGCCATCAGCATAATAACCACATCCTTTTGTTAATCAGCAACTGTTACATTTAAAACTATTTTTATGTGTACCTCTTCGTGCATAACTGAGTTGGTTATTGCAAAAATAGACCAATTACATAATTTTTACCCCAAGATTATATAGTGAAAATATCTCAAATTTAACCACAATTGCAATATCCAATGTTCAAAAATGTTGTCAATCAAAAAAGAAGACAGCAAGTAAATTGCAGTCACCGTGTTCATTATTATTATTATCTGAATTCAATAGTGAACGATATCTGACATTTTAACTTTATACGTCAGAATAATGCATTCAGTATTATCAAATGCAAACGATTTATAGTACTCCGACCATTCTGAACAATAACATTTAAAACGTTTAACCATGTTCTGATATTAAACATCCAAGAATGTTTTATGCGTCCTGAGACATATGTTTTTTCGATAACAGACATGTTTTTCCATTTTATTATCGTTATTCTTTAACTTACTTAGTTTTCATCGGGCCTTTGATAACACACAATCATCATAAAATTCAAGATAATGAAAAATATAAAGTACGAGTTATATTTAATCGATCATTTTTTATATCTCTATAATATTGAATTTTTCGATGTTGTTATTATATCAACCAAACATTTTCGCCGAAGTAATTCATTCTCTTTACATTGACTTTCCGATTGTTGTCATTGTAGCTTCCCGGCTCTGTGTGATTTTCCTGATACACTAAATCCAAATAAATCTGTTACATAAATTTGGTTAATAATAAAAGGCGGGATTCAATCATTTATTCAACCATTCCTAAAGCAATGTGATGAAGAAAGACACAACGCTACTTAACCGGTGTTTAATATTTAAATGAACTTTAGGATCATCAATGTTTAGATTTGCTTGAAGTTAGGTATGAATAGGATTTTTTGTCGGTAACGGGGAAATATAGAGGTCACTTTTCCGTCGTTTTCCGTCCGTCACAAAACTTGTTTGAGCTACTCCTAAAAAAATACTGGTATTGTCGGCATTTTAAAGTTCATTTATATTTGTAAGAATAACGATCCTTTAATTATTTTCAATTTAAAATATTGTCTTGCCTACTTCTCCTATACTTCTAATGCTTTGTTTACAAATTTTTTTCAGAATAGATATATTGGCACCTCAAGTTTTTTCGATTGAATGATTCTAAGCCCGTGAATGAAAAATGTAAAATATTTTTTAGCATATATTTTTACTCGTGTAAACTATTTCTACAGGTGATTAATTCAGATGTTACTTCAGATACAAATTCATTTTCTGTTAATAATTTCCTATCAAGACATTTAAGCTCGGACACAATACTCAGAAATCATTTGATTAAAAACATAAATAGATATTTGATGTCAAGTTTAATTTATACGTACTGACGTAACTTATTCCTTTTGTCCTAATTATGTTATTGTATTATTACCTTTTCAGAAAAGCGTTCGCACCACCAGAGAATAAATCTCAGATATTTTCTGTGATTAAGTGTCACAGTGATACATCTGACATCTTAACAAGATATTATCACAGTGTCCGATGACATAACATTTGATTATGTTTAAGCTCTTGAGGGAACAGAACGCTTATTGTGAGATTACTCACTGGATTCCTTGTCAGAAGATACGGTACAAAAATTGATTAGTACATTCTCCCTTTCTTCATTAGAATCGGTCAGAATGATTTTCTAAATACATTTGTATATCGTCTGTGACCAAGATTACTTATAAGCAAACGAGTGCAACAAAATATTCTTAACAGACCTCTTTATAAGACTGAGTCAGCATGTGTGTCTAAATCCTAGTTCATCGTTTCCTGGTAAAGATACAGATTGTTGAACACAGAATATGTCACGACTGTTGTGTAACATTGTGATTTTTTTTGAAACCTTAATATATTATGTATATCATATAAAATGGTCATGGAAATTAACTGTTAAGTCCCATTGTATATCACAGTCAAGATGTTTTGAATACAACACACTTATGATAATATGTTATATCATCTTTTTACAAGCTTTCAATATGAAGTACTATTATATAAATTGCTGCAAATGTTAAATACATTTGACCGTATGTTATACACTGAATTAAATATACAGTACTTGAGACAGTTAAAAGGCTACATTGTGACAAGAGTAACTGGAATATTTGTCTTTTATCACCACAGCATTAACGATACAAATGTGATGTAAATGTTATTAAATATTTTAAATGCCATTAAAATTACTGCACACATCAAAGGCGGTAAAATTTAATTGAACAAGTGTTTCTGGACATCTTATTAAGTATTACCATCAGCTTAAATAAATCTGCCTTTGTACGTAAATCATGTTTTCCGTAAATAGTTACTCAGAAAGCTATATATTTCGTCTGTTACGACAGCCGGTGTTTGTCTCTTTTTCTTGTTTATTTCCTATAAATTATATTTCGGACAAAGAATAATAAAACAACTAATTTTTTATATAGCATTTTTTTCTTAAAGTTGCGTATTAATTTTCAACTTCATTCATAACAGCAAAATGACATTCTAAGAACGCAATTCATTCATAATAGGAATAACGCGCGAATAACGTTATGCAAAGCACGCGACTTGGCAGGTATTTCAAGCACCGGTGTAAACAGTAGATAATCCTGTCTGATATGCACAAATGTTTCTTCTAGCATAACAGACTGGTAATTACTTTCTTGCATTGGGAGTGTCACATAAGTCTCGTGCTATACAATGGTATTCTTAGAATGACGTAATTTCGCCGGTATGCATATGAATGAAGTTGATATTTCATACGCTGTGATAAAAATAGTTACGGGTGTAATGACATAATTACCCATGGACAATTGTTTTTCAAGGTAAAGAATTTAAAACATGATGGAATATGGTAGAATATGCAAGAAAAATATATAGGACTTATGTTTGCGGCAAGCCTCGTTACCGCCTATTCGGGACGGATATTCCGATCTGAACCCAAAAATATGACAAATATTATTTGTCTAATATACTTAACTTGATAAAAATGTTGTCATGAAAAATTGGCCCAAACAAGGCATAAACAAGGCAGTATTTTATGGTATTAATTCTTAAAGATTTGTATTATATATGTATATATTGTACTTTAACAGACTTTACACATGGATTGTTCTCGATCTTTTGGTACAACTTATTCTTTAACGTCCTTGGGAAAGCTTACTTATGTTAATGATTACTATTAATCAGAAGATTAAGACAAGTCTATCCTCGGATAATGATACATAGAGAAAAAACTTTACGTCTCCTTATTTGGATGCTTTAAAAACCTCCAGTAAATAAAATAAGGTGTGTACATATTTCACGAACCCATCTGGTTAAATGGCATGCTTTACTATGGTCAAAACATATTTTTGATATTGTCTGCAATATGTGTTTCAACTTTGGTGAATTATATATTAGTACAATGGAAGTGTAAATAAGCATTTGTGTGCATTTGTCAATGTTATGTTGAAGGTTAAAATAGTTCAATTTATTATGGAAGTATTACGTTCTGTAAAATATAAGATTTGTTTTTAGACGTTTGGATATAATATGTGCAACACCAATTTTGTGAAAACAAGATATTATTAATCACTAAAACAGTTTATGTTTACCATTTCATTGTGTGGATAGATTAAGGATTCACACTTTTAACATAGAAAAACATATGAAAACATAAAAACTTTATGTAGGTGGCGGTGTAACACAATACATTTAACTAACATAATTCATCATTTTTACGAAACACGAATCAAAATTAGAATCACAGGAAACGACAAGCGTAGGAAGGTGTGAAAGGTTCATTTTTCCCAAACTTGCCGGATGTAAACAGGATAAGTAGTAATCACCACTTGATTGTCTGATTATTTCTTGCAAAAACTGTAGAAAATGCGTACGATGTAAATAAAAATATTCAAATGAAGACATTTCCTCTTGCAAATGATGCTGGCAATATTTTCCCTCGAATTTAATGGCATTATCATATTTTGTCTATAATTATACGATTTGAATCCTCTTTTGTTACACAGTATTAATTTAATTGTTTTAAGGGAATAACAATGTCAATAAAAGCAAATTTCTATTCACGTCACAACAAGTTTAACCTACACATACTATATATTTCGACTGAATTTATACTGGTGTCCCTAGCGTAAATTAAGCTTTTAGACTTTATCTTCTCGCAAAGCTGCTGGTGTATATATTCTTCATGGCAATAAAAAGAAGTTCTGTACTTTTCTGAGCATTCTCTTATCTTTAAAAATGAATAATCACTTAGTTTGGGCATTGGCTGATAAGCTTGAAAACAAACATTGCAAATACTGTATACTTAAAGGGAATAAATCTATATCTTATGAGATATTTTTATAAATTTATCAACAGTAAAATTATATTGGTTCCATTATTATATGGTTGATTCCCGAAAAAGTCGTAACATAGAATGTCTCTGTTATTTAATACACTTGAATATTGTAAGTTAACAGAATAAAATGTTCCGGAACAAAATATTATTTTGTTGTCTTAAGTAGCGTTTTATCCGGTTAGCAATGATTTTGTGCATGCATCATTTGCTTTTAATGCAATTTTCTGCGATGTTTATTTCATACAAGCAATTTCGAAGTATTCTTTTTTAAAATTCAAACAATAATTTTTGAAGCAGATATATAGCTTTTTACACTTTTAAATTAATAATATGATACTAATATGATGTTAATTAAGGGTTATTGTTGAAATGTAAAATATGTTTAAACATTATGCCCTTATGTTTGCATTCAGCTACTTGCATATCATTATTAACACATAACACACTGTGAATTTGTATACACATTTCAACTAAATATGTTGGTACGTTTGAGATAGTGGCTGACTGTTGCCATATTAGTGCATAGTCATGGACAATTCACGTTTCTATCTTTGTTTATTTGTTTGTTTGTCTGCTTGTAATTGTACATGATGAAGTTGACAATTACATGTAAGCGATTTACATTTATTCGGTTTCGTGAATTTTTCAACAAATGGAAAATATTTTAATGTGTTAATACTTAAGCCAAACACAAAATTGTCCAGATATTTTCCATACATACATACATATTAAATGTATTATTTGTTTGTTTGTTTGTATGTTGAGTTTAGCGGCACATTGACACATAACTGGCCATACCGCACCGGACAATATAATTGTTTATGCTTTAAGAAAAGAAAACAGTCCATTACACACAACCGCCATATATTACAGATTGTAATGCGTTTGCCACCCGTTTTGACACCCTGTAACTAATCCTTTTTGCATGCAAATATATAATTAAAGTCAAAGAGTGTAATAAACTTATGACACTATATGTTACTGGCTTTACCGAAAATTACTTTGTATTTAATACGACAAGCACCGAAGTCGCATTCAAAACGGTGGTCACGTTGCCATAGTCATGATCTCAAAAGGTATCCAATTTCTAGAATAATTTGTTATCTAAGTAAAATATAATGACTTTACAGTTGTATGCGCCATTTCAAACTTTTCAGTTTGACTTGCATTAAAATAGATTGATCCGTTTACAAACAACGATGCTCGTTACGGTGTTAAATATTGAATATATAATATATCACATCCGGCCTTACTATAACAGATGCATAATGTCTGAGACATTTTTATATTCCAGCGTTACGAAATGCATTATGTAATGAAAACGCAAGTAGCTTATAACAGAAATCAAAATTTAATGTAGTAAAATACAAAATATCACTTAAAGAAATATTCCTTTTTGAAAAATATGTTTGTCAATAAAAGTGATAGTTCCTGAAATTATTCTCCAGGAAGTCTTATCATTTACTCATTCATTTCCATTTTGTTCCAGACAATATCTGTATGTTACAAGTTGATAAAGTACTCTGGTCCCAAAGGGCGCCTACAAATTATGTTTAATGAACCCTTTGCAGCAGCAAAAAAACATCTTGATGTGATTTCAAAATAACTACATTTATCAGCGACAATTTATCAAAAATAATTATTATAGTAATGCTGGCAATAAAGGAAGGAAAACATTTAAAGGTTTTGCCGTTATGAGCAGTATTTAATTGCTAGGTCAGAGTTGTATATTTTAGTCGTTTTAATTTCATCGCGTCTTCTCAAATCTACATTATTGATGACGCACATCAATTCATTTGATCAGTATTTGATCGTTGATGTAAGTGTACCGTCCGCTGTGTATAATTAATCGACAATTTATCAAAACTAGTAGTATGATGTAACGCTTGCAATAACCAAAACATAAAACATTAAAAGGTTTATCGTTATTAGCAATCTTTTGATGCTAGGTTAGTGCTGATAATATTTTAGTCATTTTAGTTTTTACATATCGTATTTAAACGAAACTGCATGATTGTTGACGTAAGTCATTTTAGTAAAGTAGAAATGGATCTTTCATGTACCTTCCGCTGTGTATAATTTATATTTCACTAATGTTTCTTATATTTTTGCAATGCAAAGCAATTAGAAAAAAGCTGATCCATTAAATAACTTTTGATCTTGGACTTTATTTTTCAAGACATAAAAGTAATTTCATATTAAAAAGGAAGTGATCAGGTACTGTCTGAAAATTTTCGGATCTTATAACGCGGTGAATAAAACCAGAATTATCGAAATAACATTTTACCGACAATTTTTTACGGAATTGTAACAAAATTGTTGTTGATCTAGACAAAATATAATAATAAATTTATATAGTTTATTTTCCTTAAGTTTATAAATAAGACAACTACTAAATAAGACAAAGACTAAAATGATAGTCAAAGGTCTTTGAATGTAAACAGTTTATGAAACTATCGTATAAAATCGCCTGCAGTTACACTCAAATTGTCACAAACAAGACATATGCATTTTTTAAAATTTATTTTCATATATTTTGTATTACTATTTAATGCTGAAAAAGTGCAATTAAATTGACAATTTATCCTCGAGACATGTGAAAGCACCACGTTTGCATTATTCAAAACATTAAATGAAAGAAAGAAACGTTATTCCATAGCAAAGCACTGCATTGATCATAATGTGAACATAAATTTGCAGAAAATTATAGGATAAGTTTTGCTGACTTTGTTGGGTTCACAAGGTGGTATCGTGTTTCCGGTATTAATTCAACACACAACTGGAATAGTTAAAAGTAATATTGAGGTAAGGTAAATCTGTAAGGTAAATGCCTCTGTTCTGAAAACAAAGTATAACGGTTCCAAGACTTTTGAAGATCAAATACTTGCAAAATTGATTATTGTTAGACATTTATGAAAATTTTCTAGATATGAAATGTACACTTTCTTACGAAAGACCGGTGGTGACTTCTGACTTCAGAGTTCGGATTTCAGAGTTCAGACTTCGGATTTCAGACTTCAGAGTTCAGAGTTCAGACTTCGGATTTCAGACTTCAGAGTTCAGAGTTCAGACTTCGGATTTCAGACTTCGGATTTCAGACTTCAGATTTCAGAGTTCAGAGTTCGGATTTCAGACTTCAAAGTTCAGAGTTCAGACTTCGGAGTTCGGATTTCAGACTTCAGACTTCAGATTTCAGAGTTCAGACTTTAGACATAATAAAAATCCACGTCATTACACGTCATTTCCGCTCTTTCAGTTCAGTGATTAGTACGCCATGGGAAAGGGCATGTATTCTTGGATGTTATTGGTAAGTTATATATTAGTACATTGTCTTTGTATTTGGCAAATTATATTTGTATGGTTGAGTTTATTTTAATACATGTTATTCTAGAATGTAATAAAATTTCTCAAAATTAGAATACTGTTTTGTTTGATGATAAAGTTGGTAAAATGTTATCAAACTTAGCCTCGAGGCACCAGTTATCAGACGATTAATACACTTACTTCCCTGCAAAGAGAAAACAATGGGATATATTGTGTATTTCTTTTATTTTTATTTTTGTAAATTTTTACTATGGACGACAACAACCATGTTCTCAAGTCATATTTATTATCTCCTTTCGGCATCGATTTTAAGGTCAAAATAAAAAACTTCAAAGCAATTGTCCCTTCTCAAAATGATGACCTAATGATAATTGGTTCCTGTCGATAATTGGTCCCTTTAGGCTAAATGATAAATCGTATGTTTTACAAAGTTTCTTTTATTTTGATCATTTTCAGATCTTTATACTATGGTCTTGTTCTATTGTCGATCCAGTACTTGCTGTGTTGCCAGTTGACAAGCAAAGAACTCAGGTGTTTCAAGTAAAGTTGGATCTAATACAGCATTACTTCTGTCGTGGATACAAGTACAAGGAAATTTTAGCTACACTTTCGGTCATTCATGGAATAAGAATAAGTTATAGACAATTAAAACGACTGTTAAAGCGAATGAGCTTATTTAGAAGAGGTCCAGAGTCTCAAATTGAAACGATTATAAGTGCCATTTTAAAAGAAATATCTGGAGGTGGTCGATGTTTGGGTTATAAGACTATGTGGTGGCGGCTTAAAGATTTCTATGGATTACATGTACGTAGAAAAACTGTTCTTCGTTTGATGTGGATAGCGGACCCAGAAGGTATGCAGAGACGAAAGGCCAAGCGTCTACTTCGTCGCCAATACTCATGTCCTGGTCCTGACTTTATCTGGCACATCGACGGATATGATAAAATTAAACCCTTCGGATTTGCAATTCACGGGCAGTAGACGGATTTAGTAGAAAGATTATATGGCTTGAGTTGGGTCCAAGCAATACCGATCCAAAAATAATAGCTCGATATTTTTTAAACAGTGTAAAGGAAAGTGGTGCTTGCAGAGTTCCAGCAGTGATACGCAGTGATCTGGGTACAGAAAATAGAATAATTCGACAGTTGCAAATATATGTCCGTTTGCACCACCATGATGATCATTCAGCTTGAAAAGGCTTCATTCAAGGTAAAAGTACCTCAAATCAAAGAATGGAATCCATGTGGAGCATGCTTAGACGTCAGTGCATGGACTTTTGGATAAGTTTTTTCAAAGACTTGCGAGACACAGGTATCTATTGCGATGGTGATATGTTCCAAAGACAATTTTAATGTATTGTTTCACACCTGTTATACGAAGTGCATTAATTAAATTTACGAATGAGTGGAATTCACATGATATTTCTAAGGGGAAAACAGATGGACCACGAGGTAAACCTGATATCATGTATACATTACCTGAACTATATAACACTAAGAATTATAGCCACAACGTTAACAAAGAAGAAGTTGATGTATGTACGGAAATATATTCGAAACCACCTAACCTTGAAGGCTGTTTTCCTGAATTCTGCCGATTGTTCAAACTTGTTAACCCGACAACGCCGACCACAGCAGATGAATCATTTGATCTATATCTAGAAATAATTTCGCAGATTCGAAATTATCTATAAAAGGAAATAAAATTGACTTGACTAAATTGCCTCATTCTGAGCCCACATTTTTAAACTTGACCTGAAGATCATTTAGATACAGTATAAATATAGAGGATATCACATGAGTGTCTTTTCATATTGAATTTATTAAATGAGTTTGATAAAATGATGGATTACGGGGCTCGGTCGAGCATGTTATCGTCAATGAGTTTAATAAGTTCAATGTTAAAAGACACGAATGTAATATTCTTTATTATTATATGATCTAAATATATCTGCAATCTCATTGGTCCAAACAGTAGTCAACAGAACTTTTTATAAAATCATATTTACTGGGTGTAGTCATATTCACTGGCTGAATTGGATTTTCCCAGTCTAAAAATAGATTGAGACTCATATTCAATGATCATACACCGTAGACTGTTAAATACGCGTGTTACTTAAAAAATAATTGTTGCTTTTTGTTCTTTTTGGCATATTTCTCGATTAAAATATCAATACATTACCATTTTACTTAAAGGCTACACCGCAATGTTGAGTATAAACTTGAATTACTTTTGTATGCGCAGCGTTCGCGAAGTCGTTGCACGCCTAACACGTGCGTCTTTTTTCCCGCGCTTCAACGAGGCAAAATTTGTACATGTATATAAGGTTGTACTTTTTGTGATGTTTTTTATTTCTTAGCCTATTCATATAATAAAACAATTATTGACTAGTGAGCCATTGAATATGATGTGATATTCACCGGCAGAAAATCATATTGACCTAGGCTATCGCCTCGGTCAATATGTCATCTGCCGGTGAATATCACATCATATTCAATGGCTCACTAGTCAAAAATTGTATAATATCACATGTTAATTTAAAGGGGATGTCTTCCAGAATATGATAATTTTTCTTTTCTTCGGGAAATTTATTTCTGGACACACTGAGATCGTAAGAACAAATTATTGAATAAACTGAATTTAATAAATAAAAGAGTGTCACCAGCATGGCTCGAACTCACGCATATAGTTCCAAACTCCTGACGCCTCGACAGACTGCGTCACAATAACTGTTGATTAAGACGGAACTAAGTTCAATTTTATACAAATCAACTTATACCGTAGCGCTACGCTATAGATTTATAGATGTTTTGTTAATGCAGTCCAAATATGTAGTTTTATCATTGTATGACACTTTGCTACTAAATAATGTTAACTTTGATGATTACGTGATGTTTAATTATATTTGAATGTATGTATTTTGTTACCATGTGCATTTTGTACACGTCTTATATGAATAAACTATAGATCTATCTATCTATTTAAAGGTGTTAAAAATACAATTTGTAATGTGTTTATTTAGTTCATTCCTTGACAGTAACTTACTTACATA